>NW_006399819.1:6889667-6917698 GCF_000299155.1 Elephantulus edwardii
TTTTGGCAATGTAAACAAATAAAAAGAATATAAGAAATAAAACATTTTATGTTCAGCAAAATTAATCTTGGGTACCTGGAAGAAAGTAGTACAATTTGTCCTATTGTATAATAAAAGATTATTTCTTTCTGCTTTGGAATTGTAAATATAGAAACTAAAAAGACTAAAAGGAACTCACATAATTATGCATAAATAATGTAAAGATAATAATTATAGATAGCTAATATATTAAAGTCCTATATCCCTTGGAACAGGCAGATAAAAGACTGAAACAAAGAGGTTAAAATGGGCTTACAAATAAAAGAAAAAAATATAGTGAACCTGTATTTTCAAATCAAAGTTGATATTTATCAGATCTCTTTGAATTTTGGGAAACAAATTATTTAGTATGTGACTCACATTCTTCAGGAGGAGCAAGCAGCACGTGATCTCACTCTGCAGGTTGTGTTTTAGTCCCAAATGGGAAAAGTAAGGCACATCCAAGTGTAGGTGTAAATGTGTCTTCAGGAGAATCAAGTTCTTGATGAAAACTAGCCTTAACTCTTCTGGTAAGGATGATCATGGTCACTTACTTTAGCATCGCATTGTGTCTTCCTTTATAAAATTAAAGAAGTACTGTTCTTCAGAGAAATAATAATTACACTAACGACAGTAGCACAAATGTATTAGTTACTGTACAGATTACCATCCAGTGCTGAATTTTATCACTTTTCCTAACATTGCTATGATTCGCTGCCTCATCTATTTTTGTTATTATCTTTTTAAGGAAATATAATATTAATAAAATTATTTATAAGTAAACTTTACATCTGGAATAAATATGAATGTCTATCTGTGTATCATTAATTATGCAAAGATATTTGGCTGTGTGGATGACAACAAACTGTGGCTGACTCTAAGAAGAATGAGAACTCCAGAACACTTGGTTGTGCTTATGAGAAACCTATACTTGGGCCAGGAAGCAGTTGTCAGAATAGAGCAAGGAAACACTGGTTCAAAATTGTAAAGGGTATACATCAGAGATGTGTCCTATCTCCATCACTTTTCAGTCTACATGCAGAACAGACTATCCAGGAGGATGGGCTCTATGAGCAAAAATGTGACATCAGGATTGGAGAAAGACTCATCAACTATCTACATTATTCTGATAACACAACCCTGATTGAAACTGAGGAGGCTCTGAAGCACGTCCTGCAGAAGGTCCAGAGCTGCAGCCTCCAATATGGATTGAAGCTCAACATCAAGAAAAAAAATTATTCTTACCACTGGGCCAATTGGCAGCATCATGATAGATGGTGAAGAGATTGAGATTGTTGACAGCTTTAGTTTGCTTGGCTCTATAATCACAACTTTTGGTACCAGCATCCAGGAAATTAAAAGATGAATTGCACTGGGAAAGTCAGCTGTCAGAGACCTCTTCAAAGTACTGAAGAACAATGAGGTCATTCTGGAGACTAAGGTGCACCTGATCCAGGCCATAGTCCTTGCAATCAGTTGCTATGCATCAGAGATCTGGACAATGACTAGGGATGATTGAAGGAGAATGGAAGCCTTTGAGCTGTGGTGCTAGAGAAGAGTATTGAATATACCATGGACGGCTAGGAGAATGAACAGGTTCATCCTGGAGAGGGTGAGACCATCCTGCTTCTTGTAGGCTAGGATTCTGAAATTTCATCTGACATACTTTGGACATGTTGCAAGGAGGGACCGATCAGTCCTTAGAGACGGATTTCATGTTTGGGAAGGTGAAGTGACAACACACGAGAGGAAGACCCTTGATGAGATGGATTGATTCACTAACTGAGATAATAATGGGGGTAGCTGTGTCAGAGACAGTGAGATTGGCACAGGATAGGGCAGGGTTTAGGGCTATTGTACATAGGGTAGCTTTGAGTCACAGGGAAATCAATAGCACATAACAACAACAATAACAACAACATTATGTCTAAATCTTCTTATTATTCAATTGAAAGTCAAGAGAATTAATATTTGTGCAATATTGAGAAGCAATTCCTGGACTAAAACATGGCCCTTGTAACTTCTGATCTAGACACTTTTACCTTTTTACATTAAAAACACAATAAATAAAAATTTGAAACAAGTAACTCTTTTTTTATGGCATGTTCCATTTTCTAGCAGTTGTTACTGTTGTTAAGTGCCATCAAGTTGAGTATGACTTACAGTAACCTTTTTAACAAAAGATCTGAAACATGTCCTATCCTGTGCCATCCTCAAAATTTCTGACACAATTGAGCTCATTGCTGAAGTTGCTGTGTCAATCTATATGGTTCAGGTTCTTCACCTTCTTTTCTGACCCTAAGCTTTCACAAGAATGATGTTCCTCTCTGAAGAATAACCTTTTCTACCAACACGTTAGCAATAGGCAGAAGATGCCATGAGAGTATTCCATTCCTTCAATAAACATATGTTCTATCTAAAAACTTTTACCATATGTCAGTGTATTAAATATTATAGATCAATTTCATAAATATTTATCATATCTTCAATTTATCAAATGTATCCCTCTGACAGGAGATATTCAAGGATTGGATTTAGAATTTAGAAGTGCAGATTAAGTTAGCACATGCTCTATTCCACAGCTCTCAGATTGCCTATAACTCCCATATGTTTCTATGTCTTATTTCCCAAATCTTACTCTGTCCTATACTATAATATTTATTTTGTACATCCCAAATATGCAAGCATCCAAAAAATACATATCCAAATTCCAACCATACATCCTGTGATAGTTAAGATTGGCCATGATTCTGTGGTTTGGCACTTAAGTTAATTAAATATTGTGGCATCTATATAATGATATATTTATTCCCTAAAATATGTTTTAATATTACCAGCACTGATTCAATATAAGTTGATCTGGGTTGCTGTTGTAGTTAAATGGAGTCAAGTCGAATAAGGCTCATGTTGTTGTTGTTATGTGCCATCGAGTCGTTTGCGACTCATAGCGACCCTATGTACAACAGCCCTAAACCGTGTTCTATCCTGTGCCAATCTCATTGCCTCTAACAAACCCATCCCGAGTACCCCAGTCACTGAATCAATCCACCTTATAGAGGGTCTTCCCCTCCTGCACTGTCCCTCCACTCTACCCAGCACGATGTCCCTCTCTAAAGACCTGTCTCTCCTTACAACATGTCCAAAGTATGTCAGACGAAGCCACAGAATCCATGCCTCCAAGGAGCAGCCTAGTTTAATCCTCTCTACGATGAATCTGTTTGTTTTCTTGGCAGTCCATGGTACATTCAATACTCTCCTCCAGCACCACAGCTCAAAGGTGTCAATTCTCCTTCTATCCTCCCTAGTCACTGTCCAACTCTCTGATGCATAACAAGTGATTGCAAAAACCGTGGCCTGTATCAGGCAGACCTTAGTCTCCAGAGAGACACTGTTGCCCTTGAATATTTTGGAGAGGTCCCTAACTGCAGACTTTCCCATCGCAATACGTTTTTTTATTTCCTGGCTACTGGTGCCAAGAGTGTTGACCGTGGAGTCCAGTAAACTGAAGCTGTGAACAATCTCAATCACTTCGCCATCCATTCTGATGCTACCGATTGGTCCAGTGGTGAGAATTTTTGTCTTCTTAACATTGAGCCTCAGTCCATATTGAAGGCTGCAGTCCTTGACCCTCTGCAGTAAGTACATGAGGTCCTCCTCAGTTTCAGCGAGCAAGGCTGTGTCATCTGCATAACGCAGATTGTTGATAGATCGTCCACCAATCCTAACGCCACGCTTCTCCTCATAGAGCCCAGCCTCTCGGATAATCTGCTCTGCATACAGGTTGAAAAGGTATGGAGACAGGACACATCCCTGACGTACACCCTTCCCAATTTTGAACCATGCAGTGTTGCCCTGCTCTGTTCTGACGACTGCCTCTTGGTCCAAGTATAGGTTTCGCATTAGAACGATTAAATGCTCTGGGATTCCCATTCTTCTCAGAGTCAGCCACAGTTTGTTATGATCCACGCAGTCAAATCAGGCTCATAGATATCTAATTAATGACAGATCTGAACCCTATCCTGTCCTATGCCAGCCTCACAATCTCCAACACACTCAAGTCCATTGTTGCACTCACTGTGTCAATCCTTCTGGTTGAAGGTCTTCCTCTCCTTTGCCATCCATCCACATTTGCAAGTATGATGTCCTTCTCCAAGGAATACCCTCTCCTAGCAACATGCCCAAAGTATGAAAGATGAACCTAGCTCTTTTATCTTGATTATTTGATTGGCTGGAAGAGAGATTCATATTTGTTCCCATTCATAAAAAAAGGTGCTCCAATATAATAAGCAATTTATTGGACCATATCATTAATATCTGTGGTATTAGCCCAAAAGTTAGCTTTGTTTTAAAGTCATTACTGTTAGTCCCCTCTGGTCTCCAGCTACTTTAACTGAAGAAGCATGGTCTTGCAAATCAGGAGGGTATCACAAATCATCAGCAGCGGGAAGATCAATATAAGATAGCACACTCCACACTAGGGGGTGTGTGAGACATCAATACCAGAGAGGCAGAGCAACTGTGTTTAAGCATCTCAAGGCATCCAGCCTGGCCCACTGCTCACCAGTTTCTACAAAAAAAACAAACAAAAAAAAACTAAAACAAAAAAAAAACCACCAAAATCCAAAAAAAACCAAAAACAAACCCAGACCTGCATGCCTCTAGGCATATTAGTCATTCCCCTGATGGATCTGATTCTCTGTAGGACCTTCTAGCAAATCATCAAATCCACAGGCCATAGACAAATTGAGGAACTGAGCCACAGATGGAGCTGTTAATAATAATTATGAACTTATACAGCTGGTTAAGTATTTGGGAGTGTGTTGACCCAAGGCTTCTTAAAACTAGTATTCTAGGGTCACTATGAGCCACAAGCAACTTGATGGCACACAATAACAATTAATCTTATCAGTACAAATTATAAAACAATTAGTGTCAGGATAATGGGATTTGCTATAAAGGTTTACACTCTCTATAACATGCTTCTTGGGAGGAACAAATATTTGGATTTCAAGTGTATTAAGAAATATTCATGAAACATTGCAGCTCTTATGTTGAAGATAGTTACCAAAGTAAAATTTACTTATGTATATAAATTTAGTGAGCCAAACTCCAGAGAAGTTGGTTAGTTGGATACAGACAGAAATAAAGGAAGATAAGAGGAAAGCAAAACTTATAATTCCTGGTTTTCATTATCAGTAGTGGAAGCATATGCAAAGGGAAAGAATGTAGACACTGAGATGGCTAAAATAATAACTGGAAATGGTTATATCAGGGAAGATTTAAGCCCCTTGAATTCAGGCTCCCCAAGGAAAGAAAATAAACAAACAAGCCAAGCGTGTGGGAGGAAACATAAAAAGCTTTGTGACCTGTGGACACAAGAAATATAGTCTGGTAAGCAGATGGACAAACTGAGGAGGACCTGAGACGCCTGCTGCAGAGGGTCAAGGACTGCAGCCTCCAAAATGGATTGAGGCCCAATGTCAAGAAGACAAAGATTCTCACCACTGGGCAAACTGGTTATTCAGTTTATGAGTCCCAGGCCATAAAACTCACCTGTGTAAGAGTTACATTTTGAGATGGTTGGGAAGCATGACTGTGCAGTATGGATGGAATGCATTGCACACTGCCTAAGCCACCACAGTGCAGTAGCAAGTCCACCACTGCAAGAGACACCACTCTATCAGCATCAACATCTCGGAAATTTTGTCCCTCTGGTGGCAACCAGGTATCCTAGCAACTTGATGTTCATATAGATGTTTGTAACAAACAAGCTCTACTTTGAGACACAAATGAAAGTATTCCTTCTATTATTATGTTTGGAGGAGTTCTCGTGACCTAGTGGTTAGGAGCTGTGCTGCCTACCCTAAGGAATGTGGTCTGAATTCACCAGCTGCTCGATGAGAAAAAAGATGGGCAATCTCTTCTGTGTGATTTACTGTTTCTGAAAACCCACTGAAGGGTTTAGCTATGGGTCATCTCACACCACACAGTATATAATAATAATATTATGTTAAAGATATTTTATTGTTATCTAAAAGTATCTTTTTAATATTTATATGCACAGAAAGGTACAACATACACATTCTACTAAAGCAAATATTTTACTAACTGATGCTAGACATGAACCATGCATAGCTGTTCTAATTAACATCTGGATATTATTAAAGACAGATTTAAGAATGGAACTCATCCATATAATTTAGGAACTGCCTATAGAGCTTCCCATCGGGATCCACAATTGACCTTTGGTTAAGTGTAAAACCAGTTGTTGCTTGAGGACACATCTGAAATATTTGAGCCAGATCAAACCAGTACTTGACTGAAAAATAGATATCTCAATAAAATAATAGGTTTGTATTATGGAATGTATCAGAAAGAAAAATGGACACATGACATAGCCTCTTTTTGTAGACCTTGTTAAAATTTGTGGGCCTCTGTTAAATAGCATTTGGCAAACATGAATGGATAGTGCTTTGGTATAGTCCACATATTTAGTAAAAATCATTTTCTAATTTATATCTAAATGCCTATTGATATGAGTCTGTAACAGTCATTTGAATCAAGCTTTTAAGCTATTGCCAGATCACACATATTTAATGCAAATAAGCAAATAGAAATTCAAAGCAAAATATTTTATACAAATAAGTGAATGAAAATCTTTGATTGGCTATTTCTGCATCTAAAGTGTAGCTATTTGTGTTGTTATATGCTGTTGAGTCATGTAAGTCTCAGAATGACCTTATAAAAAATCAAACAGATTTGAATTCTCTCTTATTCTGTGTCATTCTTATCATCCCTGAAACACTTGAATACATTGTGCAGCTACTGTAACAATTAATCTTGTTGAGGGTCTTCTCTTTAACTGACCCTCCACCTTTCCAAGAATGATGTCCCTTCCCAAGGAGTAGCCTTTCCTAAAGAACACTCTGTACTTTCTCAAAGACCTGTCAGTTTGTTCTTTTGGTGTTCCACGGTATATTCATCACTTTTCTCCAACACTATAACCAAAATGTTCAAATTCTTCTCCTGTATTTCTTATTAATTTTCACTTTAGTCTTTACACTGACATCATTGCTTTTCAGGATTTTTGAAAGGTCCCTGATAGTATACTTTACAGTGCTATACATCTCCTTATCTCCTGACTACCTGGTACCAAGGATTCAAGCAAGAGGAAATTATCAGCAATTTCAATCTTTTCTCCATTTACCACATAATATTGCCTATCCACCCCGTGGTGAGGATTTTTGTTTTCTTGCTGCCAAGACTTAATGCATCTTGAAGGCTATAGTCATTGACTGTAGCAGAAAGTGTCTCAAGGACTCTGCCCTTTTCAGCAAGCAAGGTTGAGTCATCTGCATAATCCACACTGCTGAGGAATCTTTCTTTAATTCTGATGGCACACTGCTCTTCCTGAAGTTCAGCTTCTCAAATGAACTGCTGGGCATATAGACTGAATAATTATGGAGAAATGATACAACCTTAACATGCTCCTTTCCCAATTTTAAACAATGCAGCGTTCTTTTGCTCTATTTGGTCAATAGCTTCTTCATCTAGGTGTAAATTTGTATAAACATAAGTAAATGTTCTAGAGTTCCTATTCTTTTCAAGGTTAGCTATTGATTGTTATGATCCAAACAGCCTTTGATAAGAGTCAATAAGGCACAAATAAATAGTATTCTGTTATTCTCTGGTGTTAGCCAAAATCAATCTCACACAGCAATGATATCTCTGGTACCACAGCCTCTTCTAAATCTATCTTGAAGTTCTGGTAGTTCCCTGTGATTATACTGTTTTAGCCATTTTTTTAATATCTTCAGCAATATTTTGCTTATATGTGAAGTAAAAGGTATAAGAAGTAGTTTTTAGAACAGAGCAAGGAAATACTACATAGTTCAAAATTAGGAAAGGAACGTTAGGGATGCATCCTATCTCCATACCTTTTCAATATATATGTGGAACAGATCATTAAGGAATGTGGACTTTATGAGGAAGAATGTGATATCGGGATTGGAGGAAAACTCATCAACAACCTACATTATGCAGATGACACAACTTTACTTGCCAGAACTGAGAAGGAGCTGAAATGTTTGGTGCAGAAGGTGAAGGACTGCAGTCTTCAACACAGATTGAAGCTCAACGCCAAGAAAACAAAGATTCTCAACACTTGGCCAATTGGAAACACCATGATGTATGGAGAAGAAATTTATTTTGCTAACTATTTCAGCTAACTCAGTTCTGCAATCAAAACTCATGGTACAAGGGAAATCAAAATAATTGCATTAGGAAAATCTGCTATAAAGGGCCTCTCTAGAGTCCTGAAGAGCAACAGTGTTAGGCTAGAGACTAAAAGGCACCTGTTCCACACGTGTTCTTCTAAATCACTCACCATTCATCAGAGATCTGAATAATGACTAAGAAGGATCGAAGAAGAATCAATGCCTTTGAGTTATAGTCCTGAAAAATAGTACTGAACATACTATGAACTGACAAAAGGACAAACAGATCTGTCTTGGAGATGGTGAAGCCAAGTTACTTCATGTACGCAAAAATTTTGAAGCTCTGTTTCACAAGGAAGCAAATAAGGACATTTTCAAATAGAAGACAAGATTTTGCCCCCTTAAAAGGAAAAATCTGTTAACAACCTGACAGGAAAACCTGTTGGATAATAAAAGGAAAATCCTTTGTGTGACAAAGTCATAAAATTCTGAGAAATATATTACTTGTTACGCTGTTCTAGAATGCTGATCTTAGGACATACCTATCTTAAACAAATAATTGGGCATGATGTATACTTATAAACAGCTGATCATATCTGGGTTGAAACCATGATGGTTATAGAAAAGAATCAGATGTAAATCTGTGCTTTCTAAAAAGAATTCCTGGAGTCATTCCAGAAATAAATATTTCTTTCTCAAGATGACCACTATATAAATTGCTAATTTGCTGGATAATGAACTTCTCAAACTTGATGGAGTTCTAAGACCATTGCTCCCCTACTTTGTTTCTCTTTTCCTAAGCTGCCTAACACTCTTTCAGGCACACCTTGATTGTTGAGCTGGATTCGACAACATATTTTGGGCACATAGCTAACAGCTACCAGTCTTTGGAAAAGAATATTATTCTTGGAATAGTGAAGAAACAGCACAAGAGAGTAAGACACTGCAGGAGATGAATAGATATATTAACTGGGGTAATGAGAATAGGTCTGTCAGAGACAGTAAACTGGCTATTGTGTGTATGAGTCATAGAAGATTCAATGGCACATAATGACTACAATAATAACCACGCTCTAAAATATGTTGTTGTTGTTGTTTTGTGTCATTGAGTCAATTGTGACTCATAGTGACCCTATGCACTAACCTCTGAACTCTGCTCTATCCTGAGCCAGCATCACTGTGTATCTCTGGCACACCTACCCTCATGACCACAGTTACTGTGGCAATCCTTCTCATTTGAGGTCTTCCTCTCCTGCACTGTTCCTCGACCATTCTAAGAATATTATCCTTCTCGAAAGACTGGTATCTATCTGAAGTGTAGCATACTTTAATTATAACTGCCCCCTATTTGTTTATAAAGGTAATCTGATTAAAGGGCTTATTTTTATAATTTTTTAAAATGGTTCTGCAAGCTTTTTCTCAGTCTTTTCAAATGTCAAAATCAAACATGTGAGACCAATTTGAAGCTTGTGGTCCCCACTCTCCTATCAGCAGTTAGTGTTCCCATCCCAAAGGAGGTTGCAAATAACAGAGCAAAGAAGAGGTCTTTTACCATCCTGCATCATCAGCAAAATGTAAATTATTAGAATAAATTTTTATATTTGTTTAAGGACAAATTGTTAAGGACAAATTCTTAGACAATTGTGTTTGAATACTAATGTAACAAAGAAAGTACTAAAAAAACTACTAGCAAATAATAATACCTTAGTTGTAAAGCATTTATTCTGCCTACCTTTGTCCCTTAAATTGCCTTATCAAATATACATACTATCTGTACTGAAACCTATTGTATAAAACAAATAATATATTTTGTACACTCAAAATTTGTAAAAGAAAAATTAAAAGGGGAAGATGTGAGGGTTAAGTTGACCAAGGTGGAAGCTGTCTAAGTTAAATAAATGTAATCTAAAGAATGTAATCAAGGCAAAAATAACATTCTACCCTAAGAATGCATGTTTAAACATGTGTGTATGTATTTGCAAAGCCATGATTCTACCACTGAAGCTACTTTCTTATAAAGGTGTTGTCATAGAAAATGTTTTTTAATTTATTTTAATTTGTCTTCTGTAAATAATCTATCAGTGTTTTGAAAATATCTCTATTAATTGTAATGACTTTTAGCTGCCAAATTTTGGAAAGTGATTTTGTGAAAGTCAGTTGAATTGGGTAGTTGAGTCTATTTCTTTTTGGTTTTATGATTCCATGATATGTAAGGGTACAATCTGCATGTTCGTACACCTGCATCCATATACACACAGTTTAGACACTCTAAGATATTTTTTAAATACACATGTTAATAAAAACAACTCTGTACTCCATTATTTTTGTTGTTATATCTCATTTAGTCAATTATGAACCCAAGGAATAACAGAATTAAACACTCCCCATTCTTCCTTAATCAGAAAATCCATCTCTTTTTTTTGCAGTAATTGTCAATTGATTTTGCTGAGGGTCTTACCCCATCCCCCCATCTACTACTAAGTTTAATGCCTTTCTCTTTTTTTATCTCGTTTATTTCTTTCAGCTAAAGATCTTTGAGCTGAATTCATACCGTAGCTTGTATCAAGTTTTCTTTTCTTCTACTGGCTACATATTATTTCATTTTAGGTATGTATATATCACATTCTATTTATGTATTCATTTATTGATGGGCATTTAGGTTGCTTTAGCATTTAACATTGTGAATCGTGCTGTAATAAAAGTTGTGAAGCTATTTTTGAGTCTCTGCTTTCAAGTCCTGTGGATGTATAAATAGGAGTAGACTTGAGAAATCATATGCTAGATTTCTCTTTAAAGATAACTTTTTAAAGAACTACTATAGTGTTATCCACAACATTTGCATTCTTAAGAGCAATAGACAAAATTTCTAACTTCCTCACATCCTTAACAAAGTTTACTTGATTTTTGTTCTCACAAATTTTTGTTGTTGTTCTAGATAAATGTCATTAAGTTAGTACCAAATCATAACAATCAGGCCCACAGAACAAAATGTTGCCTGATCTTGTATAATCTTTACAGAAGAAGTAGCACCCACTTCCTAAACAACCAGGCTCTGAAAACATTATGACCACTGAGAAACAATGATAGTTATAGAAAGACTTTAGGTCTTTTGTTCATAGGATCGCTGCTATAAGTTGTGCTTGACTTGACAGCAATCAATAGCAACAACTGTGGTTTTACTCTTTGTTCCAGCCATGATATCAATCTTCTTTAGGACCTTTAACTTTTCCTCTGTTTTACCAAGAATGATGTAGTTCTCTTGTAGACTATGCAGATGAGGTAAATTATCTGTCATAAGCCTTCCAAATAGTTTGTTTCTTCCTTTATCCCTCTCATATTCTTCTTAAATTCTGATGATGACCTCTGTTAGCTATCTTGTGATTCTATAATGGTGGATATAGTTCAATGATGGTTAATTTTATAAAACACAAAGAGAATGATTGTATGAAACACAATGTGAATGAAAGATAAAGTGTGAAACACAATGAATATGAACTTTGTAAGCAAACCAATGAACATTTTTAAAAAAAGAATATTGACACAGTGGTACGTACACAGAGTGAGCAGGACAGATGGAATTTGAGTGAGAACTATTATTAAAATAATTGGTTTGGAGGTCTCAGGAACAGTGAGCTCAGGCAGGGAGCAGTGAGCCTTGGTGGGGAGCAGCAAGCCTTGGTGGGGAGTCGCATGCCTCAACAGGGAGCTGCAAGCTTCAGCTAAGAGAAGCAAGTCTAGGCAGGAGGGGTGAGCCTCAGCAGGGAGCAGTGTGCCTCAGCAGGGAGTATAGTGAGCCTTGGAGGAAAGTAGAGAAATGCAGTGGGACTCACCCATGAGGAGCAAGCAGGACAGCAGGAATTTGAGTGTGGTATGGGGGGGCACTGTTGATTGCTGGACCACATAGGACCCCTTCACCTTCAGGAGGGAGTGAGATAACTGCAGGTCAACTGAGGTGGCAGAAACAGTTGTCAAGAGGAAAACCAAGGCTTCCTAGATACATACTTCACCAAGTGGTCTATATGAATGCCCTCCCCCTCTCCGCCCTTATAAGCATCTGCACTTGTGGCCACCCGACATGTATCCATGCACACGCAAGCCCAACCCTCTTCTGGAGCAGTGACTTCAGATCAAGAACTGGCTTTTGCATCACACATGAAAAACTCTACCACAATAGTGTCACAAAAGATCCAGGCTACCTCGCACCCTACACAGGCCCAAAGGAAGATATCACCCCAAAAGTGACACTGTGTCAATGGATTTTCTGAAGCCAGAAAGTCTGATGGACCTTTCTGACACAATTTAAAAGAACAATGATTAAATATTTTCAATAAGTGAAAGACAAACATAAAGAATTACAGGACACTGTAAGCAAAAACCAAGAAGAACTTAAAAAAAAAATTCAAAACAATGCAGATAAAACAAATGAGGCATTAGAGGCTCTAGAAAAACAAGAAACTACAATCCAAAATATGAGATCCAATGTTTCAGATGCTTTCAGTATGATGGAAGGATACATGAGCAGAGTGGAAGAAATGGAACTCAGAACCAGTGAAAAGGAGGATAAAATTGTCACCACTGATCTGCTAGAGCAAAAAGCAGATTCAAAAAGGAAGGAAAAAGATGATAAACTAAGAATAATGTGGGACACCATCAAGAGAAATACCATGTGCAACATCAGAATCCCAGAACAGGAAGAAGCCAGTAAAGGCACAGAAAAAAATTGTGGAAGATTTACTAGAATAAAACTTTCCAGGCATAATGAAGAATGAGAGAATATATATATACAAGAAGCTGAGTGAACACCATATAGAATAGGCCCCAAAAGAAAAAAACATCAAGGCATAGTATAGTTAAATTTGCCAGAAACAAAGATAAGGAGGGAATTCCTGAGGTAGAAAAAATAAAAGAGTAATCTATCAGGGAAATCAAATAAGATTAACTGCCAATTTCTCAACAGAAACCATGTGAGCAAGAACACAGTGGAATGATATATATTGAATATAAGAAACCAAAAAATTGTCAAGGGAGAATATTGTACCCAGCAAAATTGTCCATTAAATATGAAGGAGAGAACAATATATTCCCAGAAAAGCAGAACTTCAGGGAGTTCATAAAAACAAGACCATCATTGCAGGAAATATTGAGAGACACACTTTTTACAGAGTTGCCACAGAAATCAAGATGGACCAAAGTGACTAGCAAAAAGAACTCAATAGAATGATAGCAGTAAAAAAGTGCCTCTCAATAATGACTATGAATATGAATGTTTTAAATGCACCACTGAAGAGAAAAAGAGGAGCTGATTGTATAAAAACCAAAATCCATCAGTATGCTGTCTAGAAGAGAAAAAAAAAAAGATCAAGACTAAAAAAAGATGGAGAAAAAATATACCAAGCAAATGGCAACCAGAAAAAAGCAGGAGTAGAGATATTAATCTCTGATAAAATAAATTTCAATACAAAATCCATTACAAAGTACAAGGAAGGTAACTATATAATGCTTAAAGCTCAATAGAACAAGAGGGCATAACAATAATACATATCTATGTACCAAATGAAGGACCTAAAAAATATATGAAACATTAACAAAACTGAAAAAGGAAATAGACAACACTACTATAATAGTTGGAGATTTCATTAAATCACTTTTAAGAAAAGGTAAATCTTCCAGAAAGAAATACAACAAAGATGCTGAAGAATTAAACCACACAATACACAAAATCAATCTCATAGATATTTATAGGCTAATGCACACACACACACACACACACACACACACACACAAATAATCAAAACAAAACCCAAAAACCCACAGTACACCTTCTCCTTTTTGCAGAATAGATCACATTTTAGGTCACAAGGCAAGCATCAATAAATTAAAAAAAAAACATAGAATTAATAAAAAGCATCTTCTCAGACCACAATGCTACAAAGTTAGAAATTAATAACAAGAGAATAAAGGAGGAAAAAACCCTACATTTGGAAGCCGAATAAAATTTTGCTTGAATATGAAGGGGCACTAGAAAAAATAGAAAATGAACTTTAAAAATTTCTTGAAACAAATGACAATAAAAACACCACTTAACAAAACCTCTGGGAAATAGTCAAAGCAGTAATAAGAGTTCAATTTATAGTAATAAGGAAACATATCAAAAAGCAGGGAAAACTGACCATTGACTATCTAACCTAACATTTCCATAAAATTGAGAAAGAATAGCAAGAACACCTAACACCCTCTAATAAATATGAAATTATAAAAATTAGAGCAGAAATAAATGAGATAGAAAACAAATAAACAATTGAAAGCATCAACAAATCTAGATGTTGGTTCTTTGAAAAGCTCAATAAAATTGACAAAATTACTAAAAAAACTAACAAAGGAAAATACACAAATTATCTGAATAAAAGATGAAAAGAGCAACATCACAACAGAATCAACAAAAATATAAAGGCTAATATTGATATACTATGGAAAAACTATGCTCAAATATTAAAACCCAGAGGAAATGGACAAATACTTCAAAATTAGCAATCTACCTAAAATGACAGAAAATAAAATTGAACACCTGAACAAAATCATTACAAAAGAAGAAATTGAAAAGGTAATAAAACAAATTTCAGCCAGAAAAAGCCCTGGGCCAGGTGGTTTTACAAGTGAATTTTATCAAACTTTCAGAGAACTGTCACCAATTCTACATAAACTACCATAAAATAAAAAAAAAAGATTAAATTCTCCCAGACTCATTCTAGGAAACAAACATATCCTTGATAACAAAGCCAGGTAAAGACAATACCAAAATAGAAAACTATAGGCCAATATATCTCACGAACATAGATGCAAAAATTATGGAAAAAATCCTGGCTAGTAGATTCCAATAATACAACAAAAACATAATTCACTATGACCAAGTGGGATTCTAAACAGGTATGCAAGGATGGTTCAACATTAGGAAAACAATCAATGTAATTCATTACATAAACAAAGCAAAGAACAAGAATCACATGATTCTATGAATTAATTCAGAAAAGCCCTTTGACAAAATCCAACATCCTTTCCTGATTAAAACACTCAACAAAATAGGATAAGAGGAAAATATCTTCAACATAGTAAAAGGTATATAAACAAACCCTAGAGCCAACATTGTTCTCAATGGAGAGATATTAAAGGTATTCTTTTTGAGAACAGAAACTAGGCAAGGATGCCCACTATCACCACTCCTATTCAATATTGTATTGGAAATCTTCCAATAGCAATAAGACAAGAGAAGGAAATAAGAAGTATCCAAATTGACAAAGAGGAGGTAAAATTATCTATATGCAGATGATATGATAATATATTTAGAAAACCCTAAAGACTCTGAGAAAACTACTGGACAGAATTTACCAATTCAGCAAAGTGGCAGAATAAAAGATCAACATACAAAAACCAATTGGAATTATCTAAAGTGACAAAGAGAATATATAATTGGAGCTAAGAAAAACAATGCCCTTCAAAGCAGCTAATCACAGGACTGAATACTTGGGAATAAATCTAACCAGAATCACAAAAGTCCTCTTAAAAGAAAATTATAAAACATTACTGCAAGGAACAAAAAAAGACCTGGAGAAGAGGAAGACTATACCTTGCTCATGGATAGAAAGAATCAATATTGTGAAAATTATAATCCTACCAAAAGCAATCTACAATGCAAACACCAATTCAATTTTTCAATGAGATGGAGATGGAAAATGCAATCTCCAATTTCATTTGGAATAGAAAATACCCCAAATATGCAAAGCACTTCTTAAAAAGAGAAACAAGGTAAGTGGCATCTCACTTCGTGATTTCAAAACATACTACCCTGCCATGGTGGTCAAGACAGTGTGGTACTGGTACAATGACAGACACCAAGATCAATGGAATAGAATTAAGATCCCTGAAATCAGACCATCAGCCTATGGCCAACTGATTTCTTACTATGAGATAAAATCAGTTAAGTTGGGAAATGACAACCATTTTAACAAATGGTGTTGTCAAAATCGGAAAACTATCTGTAGAAAACTCAAGCAAGATCCACACCTCACTCCACATACAAAAATCAACTCAAAGTGGGCTAGGGCCTAGGACTAAAACCAACTAATATAAACTTCATTAGAGAAAAACTTGGAAGAACTCTAGAAGCCCTAATCCACAACATATTCCAAGAATCCTGAAAAAGCTACAACTAGCAAAGGATAAAATAGATAAATGGGACCGTCTAAGAATCAAATCCCTATGCACAACCAAAAACTTCTTCAACAGGGTAAACAGGGAAGCCGCAGACTGGGAAAAAATATTTGGTAATGACATGTATGATAAAGGACTTATATCTAAAATTTATAAAATACTTGAATACCACAACAAGATAAAGGTAAACAACCCCAATTGAAAAATGGGCACAAAATATGAACAGATGCTTCACCAAATAAGACTTTCAGATGGTGAACAAATACATGAAGAAATGTTCAAAATTCCTAACTCTAAGAGAGATGCAAATCGAAATAACTATGAGCTATCATCTCACCCCAGTAAGAATATAAAAAATTAGCAGAACTGCAAACAGCAAATGCTGGTGAGGTTATGGAGGAACTGAAATCCTTATTCACTGTTGGTGAGTGTGTAAGATGGCACCACCACTATGGAAGGCAGTATGGCTTTCTCAAAAATTTGCAGATTGAAATACCATTTGACCCAGCAGTTCCACTGCTGGGAATATACCCTAAAGAAACCAGAACTGCTACCCAAGCAGATATACTCTCATCCATGTTTATTGTGGCTTTGTTCACAGTAGTAAAGAGTTGAAAACAACTCAAGTTCCCATTAATAAATTAATGGATAGAGATGTTGTGGTATATTCCCATAATGGAATACTATGCTACATTGGAAAACAAGGAACTCATAAAATATTATACATAATTGGTGACCCTGGAAGACATTATGCTGAGTGGAATATGTCAGTCAAAAAATGACGAATACTGCATAATGCCACTGTTGTAAAGCAGGACTGATGTTGGGATTGGGAGGAAACTAAGAACGGATAAACAATGTATACTGCATTGAAATAGAGGAGGCAGCAAATGTTTTAGAAAAAATATATATATATGGTTAGGTATTATTGTCATGATGAGAGTCCGGAATGAAAACTGTATAGTGGATTAGACTGGAACGGGAGGGGATTGAATAAAAATAAAAGATTTTTTTTCAAAGAGAAAAGTGAGCAGGAGGGAGGGGTGGGCAGGGAGGAAACTGCGCAACAATGAATTAATGGAAATCCAAAGTCTACGTAAACTTTCATTAAAATAAATAAATAAAAACAAAAATATCATACATGAAGAGAGAAAAAGATCATTACATAAACAAAGGAAAAATAAAAGACTGAAACATACGTCCGAAGAGACTATAAAAATTGCACTGATGCACCAGGAATCTAAACAAGAGATACAGAAATAAATGAGCTGAACAGAACATTTCAAAGGGCAGCTTAAGAAGACAAAGAAAAATATTAAAATATACTGTACAAAGAGGTGAAGTCAGAGAATAAAACTTCCTCGGCTTTCTCAACCTGAGAAAATGAAAAAGAACAAATTCAAGCCTAGAGTTTAATAATGAGAGTTTCAACTGGCAAAATCTTAAATGGTCTAGGAAGTAGCAAAAGGAAATTGAAGGAATACACAAAATCACTATTCTAAAAAAAGAATTGCCAGACAAGGAAATATTTAAGGAAATAAATATAATCAAGTTCCAGTGTTAATGAAGTTCAATCTGCACTGAAGGGATTGATAAAAAATTAGACCTCAGTTATTAATGGAATACCAATTGACATATTTCACCTAACAGATGCAGGCCTGAGCATGCTCACCAATCTAATGTAAATTGAAGGATAGTTACTTGGCCATTTGACTGGAATAGATTCATACTTTTTCCCCATTCCTAAAAATGATGACAAAAATAATGTGGACATCATCAAGCAACATTACTAACATCACACGCAAGTAAAATTTTGCTGAAGATCATCCACAAAATTTAGAACAATACATTGACAAAGAATTGCCAGAAGTTCAAGTTGAGTTTAGAATTTGCTGTGGCACTAAAATATTGCTAATATCAGATGGATATTGGCTGAAAGAACAGAATACCAGAAGAATGCATATCTGTATTTTATTAATTATGCAAAGCATTTGATTGTATGTTCTGATTGTATTATATTTTGATATGATGGATCATATCAAATTGTGGTTAATATTGAGAAAAGTAGGTATCCCAGAACACTTAATTATGTTCATATAAAATCTTTACCTAGACAAAGAAGCTGTTGTCTGAACAGAGCAAGGGAACACTGCATGTTTTAAAATAAAGAAAATTGTGTGTCATGACTATATACTTTCTCTATGTCTATTCAATCTCTATGCTGAAAAAATTACTCGAATAGCTGGTGTCAATGAAGAAGAACATAACATCAGAACTGAAGGAAGATGCATCAGTAATCTATGCTATGTAGATGCCACAACCTAGAAAACTTAAAATGGTTGCTGTGTAAAATTAAAAATGGTTAGTACTGTTTGGTTCTAATAATTTTTGCTTACTGAGTAAATAAAAAAATGGTTTGAATATTTTGTTGTAAACAAAAATAGCCTTCAATATGAATTACATCTCAACATCAAGAAAATAAAGATCTTCACCACTGGGCAAATGGGAAACATTATGATAGATGGAGAAAACATTGAAATTGTCAACTGTTTAACTTTACTTAGATCCACAATCAACACCCTTGGTACCAGCAGTCAGGAAATTAGAAGAGATATAGCACTGGGAGTGTCTACAGTCAGGGACTTCTCTAAAGTCCTGAAAAAGCAATTATTTCAGTTTAAGGTGATTCTGATCTAAATAATTTTTTTCCAATCACCTGTCATGCATCTGAGAGCTGGACAATGAATATGGATAAAAGAAAACTTAATGTCCTTAGTTGCCGTGTTGGAGAAGAATACTGACTGTTAAATGAACTGCCGAAAAGAACTAACAGATATATCTTGGGGAAAGTTCAACCAGAGAACTTCTTATAAGCTAGGATAGTAAATCTTGGTCTCATATAATTTAGGCATTGTGTAAGGAGGCACTAGTCCTTGGAAAGGGACATCATGTTTTGAAAAGGGGAGAATCAGTAAAAGAGAAGAAGATCTCTAATGAGATGGACTGAAACAGTAATTGTAGCAATTGGCTCAAATATGTCAGAGATGATGAGGATGGCACAGGATAGGACGGGTTTCAGATCTGTTAATCATAGAATCACTGAGTTGTAATTGACTTGACAGCACTTGACGACTTTTCCAAGTACAATGACCTTCTCCTTACTAGCCCCTCTTGATAACATGCTTAACGTATGTAAGTCTATTTCCACATCTAATAAGATGTGGTATTCTACAAAGACAGCAAAATAAAAATATGTTGTTGTTAAGTGCTCTCGAGTCATAGACAATTCATGGTGACCCTATGAACGAAAGTCCTGAACACTTGTATAACTTTGGTCGTTTCTCCATGTTCATAGAGTTTCTGGAGGCAAGCCATTTCAGAAGTTGATGCCACTCCTGCTTCCAAGTTTGTTTCAATGGGGAAGCTCCACCAAACACTGACCACCATGGGAAATGACATTTGGCACATCAGTGTTTACCATCACAGCAACCCCATGAGTTACCTCTGTAAAGTAATTCACAGACCAGTGCTATACCACTTAAAAGAAAGTTTGACAAAAATCAATTCATTATCTCAGTTCCCTTAGTGAATCAATATTCCACCCTAATGATCACTAGTTCCAGCCAACAAGCTTCTATAGAACCCAGCTCCTGCAGAAGACTTTCAAACTGGATTCCAGCCCCATAATAAAATGTATAAAAACTAAAAACAAAAAACAAAAAAACAAAACACACACACACACACAAAAACAACAACACACCAAACCAAAACCAAAAATAAAACAAACACTGAAAAATAAGCCCCAAAACCCACTCAGTTTTCTTGTCCTCCATTTGTACGTAACTGTAATGTGAACTTTTTTTCCCCTAATGTGTAGAGTTCTCAGTTTGCCTGGTTAAATTTGTGTTTATTCTTTATCTTGTGTTTCTTATCTCAGTTATTATTTCTCTTTCAGTTGCAGAAATTGTCTTTTTAGGTAATTGTTTTGTACTTCTTTTATTTTCTTTCTTCTAGCTCTTAACTTTTCCTTTAGGCCTTAAGTTATGTTTAACATTATTTTATTATATTCTACCATTTCCCCAATTAAATTTGTTATCATTAAGTGTGCTTTCATTCCCTCATTTCATTCATGTTCGTTTGAATATATTATTTTTTCTCTGCTACTAGAAAATTATGAAATTTTGCTGAAACAATTTTGGAAGGTGTTAACTTTATTAATTCTCCCCAACATTTGGTGATTTTACCAACACTGCTTTCTGAAAACAAAATGTCTCATGTCTGAGCAAAATTTTCAATACTTGCTTACCATTTCCTCTTTTTCTTTGTGTTAGTTCCTTTTATTGCTTTATGGTTTAACATTTTTAAAGTTCCAGATCTCAGTTTTCAACTTCTAGTCTCTCACAAACACACTTGGAATCATCTTTTAATCAATCTGTTCATCTATCCATTGGCACTATAACTAAAATGATAATTCATAAATTAATCAATCTGTCCACAAATGTGTGCTGTTCTCTCTCTGGTTTCTCTCCTTTCTTTCTATTTCTGGTGCCACATTTTAAATAGAGGAGTCCCACAACCAGCATGCAGTTTCTAGTACTGTGTTTGGTTTTGCCTAGAACTTCCTTCCTTGCTTTGTGAGGGCTGCTTCTAATATGAGTTAGATTTCAGAAGAAGCAGAATTATTTGTTCCAAAAGGAGGAGAGATTGATATCTCCCAAAAGAAAATGAAAAGAAATTTAACTTATTGGTTTTAGAACTTCAATGTTCTTGGGTCTTTTGCTGGTGTGTTAGGTAACATCAAGTTGAGTCTGATTCATAATATTTTTTTTATTATACTAGTTTATTTACAAAATTTGAGTACACTGTTTTTCAGACCAAATTCTTCAAATTTTCCTCCACCCCATCAAATTATACAACCTCATGATTAATATTCTTCCTCACCTTGGACCTTCATACTCATTCTACAATAATGGTTTTATACAGTATATGTCCTTGTGGAACAGATTTAGTTTGTTCATCATAATGCTCTCCAGCCCCTCCCAAGTTAGGCGATAATTTACAAAGTCATTGCTCCTGGGTGCTGCATAGTATTCTGTTGTATGATTGTACCATAATTTGTCAATCCATTCAGTTGTGGTTGGACATCTGGACTGCTTCCATGTTTGCATGATGGTGAATAATGCTACTATGAACATTGGTGTACAGGTCTCCATTTGTGACTCAGTTCTCACTTTCTCAGGGTATATTACAAGCAGTAGAATAGCAGGGTCATGTGTAATTACTACATCGAGCTTTTTGAGGAAGCACCAAACTGCCTTCCAGAATGGTTGTACCATTTTACAATCCCATAACAATGCATAAGGGTTCCTATCTTGTCACATCCTCTCCAACATTTATTACTTGCTGCCCTGTTAAACTTTGCCACTGTTACTGGAATGATATGATATCTCATTGTGCTTTTGATTTGCATCTGTCTTTTTGCCAATGATTAGGAGCCTTCCTTCAGATGTCAGTTGCCCATTCAAATATCTTCCTCTGTGAAAATTCTTTCCATGTCCTGTAATTGGATTATCAGGGTTTTGGTGTTTTTTTTGTTTTGTTTTGGTTTTTTTGGGTTTTTTTTTTTGAGGACCAGGAGTATTCTGTAAACTTTTGTTATGCGACTCTTGTTTGAGATGGTATTACCAAATGTTTGTTCGCAGTCGGTAGGTTCTCTTTCACCCTGTGGGAAAAATTTTTGATGCACACATGTTCCCATTCATCAGTTCTATTCTCTTCAGATTGTACATTTCTGGCTATATTTGACAGTCTTTTTATACTATAGACTAGGGATTCTGTTTGTCTCTTATGAACTTATGGTTTTGGATTTTACGCTCAAGTAAATACATCTTGAGTTTATTTTTGTGTATGGGGTGAGATGTAGATACTGTTTCAGCTTTCAGAATTCCAGCATTTTACTTTTTATCATAAAATATATCATATGTAGAAAAATAATACATGTTAAGCAATAATGTTGCATTGCTGTTGTTGAGTCCCTTCAAGTCAGCTGTGACTCATAGTAACCCTATGAACAATGGATCTGAACTCTGTCCTATTCTGTGCCATCTTCAACATCTCTGATATAGTTGAGCCCATTGTTATTGTGTCAATCTAGCTCATCAAGGGTCCTTCTATCTTTCTCTGACCCCTCACCTCTCAGCATTATGTCCTTTTCCATGTTTCCTCCCTACCCCCAACAATATGCTCAATGTACAAGACAAAACTTCACCATACTTGCTTTTAAGGAGCACCCTGGCTGCATTTTAAAAAAATGTTTGTTTCTTGGTAGTTGATGGAATATTCAGTCCTGTCCTCCAACTCAAAGGCATCCTATTATCTTTTGTCATTGTGTATTTTCCAGATTCATAACAGTAATTGAAAAAAACCCTGGCTTGAATTAGATGCTTCTTACTTTTTAAAATTACATCGTTGCTCCTTAACATATTAGAAAGGTCCTTGACTTATCTAATGCAGTATAGGTTGATTTTCTGAGTGCTTATGCCAAAAGTATTTGTGGATTCAAGCTAGATGAAGTAGTTGACATCGTTATCCTCCTTTCCATCGTTCATATTGTTTTCTATTGGCCCAGGAGTTAGGATTTTTGTCTTCTTGATATTTAAGGCTTCGTGTCTTTGATTTTCTGTAACAAGCTTTTGAAGTCCTTTTCATTTTCAACAAGCAAAGTTATGCCACCTGAAAAATACAGTGAAGGCAAGATGACAAGGCTTTATCTCACATTCATCTCACAAAATGCTTACTTTGGGACATGTAATTAGAAGAGACTATTCCTTTGAAAGGGATATCATGCTTAGAAAGGGGAAAGATAAAAAAAATTAAAAAAATAAAAAAAAGAAAGGGGAAAGATAAGCTAAAGAGAAGATGACTCTTAACCATATGGATTGATACAGTGACTGCAGCAATGAGCTCAAGTATGTCAGAAACAGTAGGACATGTTTCAAATCTGTTTTTTATACGGTTATGAGTCATTTTGGACAAGAAAGCAACTAACAGCAACAGAACAAGTGGTATAGTGTTCTATATATTAGGCTTCTACTCAAAATGGCTCTATGGGAGAAAAATGAACAGTACCTTCTAGCAAAGATGTACATTGGTATATGAGTTATGAGTGACTACTGCCTTGTCATTTCAAGAATTAAGCATGTAAGTTATTGAGCATTTCTTTGGGGTGGGGCGATTGCGCACACATGTACAGAGCACCTGTGCATACACACAGTTTAAGCTCCTTTTCATTATTTGCTTGTAGCATTAGAGAACTTCAGTGAGATTGGTCATAGAGAGTTGTACAGCTTATCCAAAGCTGATGCCTCTGTGGAAAAAAATGGACATCCTCTTTCCATGTGATTTATAACATCTGAAAACCTGTTAGATAGTTCACTGTGAGTTGATTCCAATAGGATGACAATAAATAAACTTGAGATTTAAGATACAGTTCTCTTAATTCTACAAAGTTAGCTAACATCAACTATCTGCTCTCCACATTGTAAAATTTTATTGTAATTGTTTTCTTTCCTGTTCCCCATCTTTTTGATTAGTGGGGTTTTAAACTAATACTTTGGTTAATACAGTTTATGTGACGTTTCAGAGCAAGATATAAAAACATATGTATTCGATCTATCTTAAATATTAATTAAAAGAGCATTGTAAAGTAAGAACTTATATAATCTATATCAGAGGAAATGTTACTATATTCACAGTTGTGTTTTTTTAAATGTATGCTTTTCCTAACCATATAACCACTAATGTTCAATCAGTTATAATTCATAGTGAATCTCCATCAGATTTCCAAGTTATAAAACTTAGCCAGAGGATATTGCAATAGAGCAATTTGGTAAAACCAAATCTCTAAACTTTTGGTTAGCAGTTCAGCACTTTACATGCTACTGCACTACCACTATTAATTTTATGCTTGACCAGTCAGTAGTATTAAGACTGTTTGATTGATAGAGATGTATTTGCTTACATTATTATCACGGACACTCTTATGAATGTCTTAAGCATAAAAAACAAACCTCACTCATAACTACAGAAGATGCATTTCAGATTGCATAAAATAAGAAAACAAAATACTTCTAAGCTAGCTAGATCATAACTGATAGAATATAACATAGAGAGCTGACATTAGTTGTTGGTCACAGATTATAGTAGGCTTTATATGCCATGTTATGGGGATTTTATAATGCTTGCATAGAGAATTATTTGCAACTGAAAAACATCACTCTGGAGTCAAACTTGGAGATGAAATTAAAGTAGATACAGGATGATATGCATATTTTAAATACATAATTTTAAATCTCTTTACAAATGAACGTACATAACTTTCCATTTTCAAATACTCGTTACTTTGAAGCATATTTTCTCCTCTTAAAATACCTTTGAGCTTAATTCAGTGGACATGAGAACCACAATCCATTTGTCTATCCTGAACTCAGAAATTGCTAATGTAAAATAATCTTACTATTAAATTAATGAGGAAGTTGATTAATGAAATAATTTAGAAATGGCCAAAGGGTTAATATCCAATAGAGGGTGGGTGAGAGGAGATAAAATTAATTTTAGATAGTAGGAGTATTATGTGGAATTTAACTATAAATATTAATAATAATATAAGAAAATATTTTTGTTTTAACATTACTGTAAAACTTTCATTATCATTTGTTTCTTCATAATGATCTCTCCCCAAAAAAGCAGAGATTTTAATAATTAATCAAAACTCAAATCCACTACCATAAAATCCATATTTAATTCTGAATAATCATAGATTGCAGAGTAAAAGTGCCCCATAGGTTTTCTTAGACTATAAAACAATCCTCATCTCTCTACTGCTAAGTAGCTGGTAGATTTGAATCGCTAATCTTTTGGTTAGCTGTCCAGTACTTCCCCCATTCCACCACCAAGTTTCCTGCTTTAGTAACAATTCAACTCAACTCACTATCATTGATCCAATTTCCATAGCTGAATATCCAGTGGGTTTTCAGAAGTTGTAAGTCAAACAGGAAAAGACTGACCATCTTTCATCCAAGGAAAAGCTTGTAGATTTAAACTGTTTGCCTTTGATTTGGCAGCACAATTTCCTACCTCCTAAACCACCACACCAAAGTGTCTTACTTTAATAACAAAGACATCTTATTACCCATAGTTCTCTAGGTTGGCTAGTTGCATCTGGCTCTTCTGTTACACGTTGTTTTTGTAATTGTTTCATTAGTAACTTCCCTTGTGTAGAAACTCAGCTGAGTTGGAAAAATGTTAGAAGACTTTACTTACACATGGGTTTCACCGTCAGCTGGAGAGAAGGACAGGACTATGGGTCTCGCTGGTTCTTTCCTTTTCCTTTTAGTCTTTCATCATCTAGCCCAGATGACTACTTACACAGATGTTTTATCACAAGAGGATAAAAATGGAAGCTACCAAGGCCTTGAAATTATATAATACCACTTCCACCAAATTTTATTGGCCCAACAAATCACCAAACACATTCTCCTTGATTCCAATTCCTATTATTCCTATATTACAGAGTAAAAATCTCCAGAGTATTTAGAAGGCTGAAATTTTTATGGAAGCAAATTGCTACATCTGTCTTCTGAAGAGCTGGTGAATTTGAACCTTTGAGTTTTCAGTTAGCTGCAAAGTGCTTATGCAGTGTACCATAAAGACTACTCAAGTAAATCACAGGCACATTTAAATTAAAAGATGTGGCACATTCAGATTAAAGAGATGCAGAAATAGATCTAAATTCTTGTTAATAAGAGTGACATATATGTACCTTAGAAATTCAGGATATCCATAAAAGCAAATATTGTACCCTATTACTTTTTAAAAATGTTGTTGTTGTTGTTAGGTGCCGTTAAGTCATCGACCACTCTTAGCAACCCTATGAACGAAAGGCCTGAGCACTGTTAATACATAGAGTTTCTGGAGGCAAGCCACTGCTCCTGCTTCCAGGCTTGTTTTAGTTGGGAAGCTCCAGTAAACACTGTCCACCATGGGTAACCACTTCCATGTTTGGTACATCAGTGCCCCAGTGTTCAGCATCACATCAACCAGAGTTACCTCTATACAGCAATGCACAGACCAGTGCTATACCACCTAGAAGAATGTTTGACAGGAAAATAATTTGAACCAGACCTGAGGGCCACAGATTAAAATCACCCACATTCAGCTTGATAGCATAACTTTCTGTCCACTAGGCCAAGGTAGTTCTCTCTATACCGTCGTTGTTATTGTTGTTAGGTGCCGTCGAGTTGTAGACGACTCATAGCAACCCTATGAACGAAAGGCCTGAGCACTGTTCATACATGTTTTTCTGTTGTATATTGATGTGGTCAACAAAAACAAGTAAATAACATTGTGTTTTGTGTTGTTTGTTTTTTTAAATGATAATAATTTTGGAAAAGTCTTTTTTTTTCAATTACAGAGTTCATAAAGTTTGTATATCTTGTTTTTCCCACCAGACCTTGTCCCCTTTCCTTGAGTCACTCTATGATTAGCCCTAACCCCATCCTCATACGTGCTCTACAATAATGCTTCTATACAGTATTTGTCCTTATGAGACTGAGTTAGTTCACTTAGCATAGTGCTCTCCGGTCCCTCTCACGTTAGGTAGTAATTTACAAAATCATTGCTCCTATGTGCTACATAGTATTCCACTGTGTGAATATATCATAATTCTAAATCCATTCCATTGTGATTAGGCGTTTGTACTGTTTTCATACTCTGTTAAGGTGAATAGTGCTGTTACGAACATTGGTGTAAAAATCTTCATTTGTGCCTCAGTCTTCATTTTCTCAGGCTATATTCCAAACAGTGGAATAGATGGGTCATATGGAATTTCTATGTCCAACATTTTGAGAAAATATTAAACTGCCTTCCACAGTGGTTGTACCATTGTACATTGTACAATCCCATCAGCAATGTGTAAGAGTTCCTACTTCACCACATGTTCTCCAACGTTTATGACTTGATGTCATGTTAAACTTTGCTACTACTACTGAGGTGAGATAATATTTCATTGTGGTTTTGATTTACAACTCTAATTATCAAGAACATGGAGCTTTTCTTCATGTGTCTGCTGGCCATCCAAATATCATTCTCTTTGAGAAGTCTTTCCATGTTTTGTGCCCATTTTTTAATTGGATTATCAGTCTTTTTCTTCTGGTGGCCCTCTAGGATTCTGTAAACTTTCATTATGAGACCCTTGTCTGAGATGGTATTGCCAAATGTTTGTTCCCAGTCAGTAGGTTTTCTTTTAACCCTCTTGGAAAATGTTTTTTGGGGTTTTTTTTTGTTTTTTTATGGTAAATATAATTTTTAGTTTTATTAATTTTCATGAATGTTTACAGAGATTTTGGATTTCCATAATTTTGAGCATTTTTTTAAATATTTTTTTATTAGGAAAAACATATTGGGGGTACAAGGAGGTGAGGGTTGGGGGCAGAAGGGTGAGGATGGGCAAGGATGCAGTTGCAGAGCTGCACAGTTTGGTCGGTGGGTGGAGCAGGTGAAGGAAATGATGAGGGTCCAGTGGGGACCAGATGC
>NW_006399819.1:6921675-6930442 GCF_000299155.1 Elephantulus edwardii
GCAGGAGAGGAAGGCCCTCTATGAGGTGGATTGATTCAGTGACTGGGATAATTGGGATGGGAGTGTCAGAGACAGTGCGATTGGCACAGGACAGAGCTGAGTTTAGCGCTGTTGTACCTAGGGTCGCTATGAGTCGCAGGCGACTCAGCGGCACATAACAACAACAACAACAACAACAACTTATCCACCTTGAGTTGACTTTTGTCCATGGTGTGAGATGTAGATCCTATTTCAGCTTTTTACTGGTAGCAGTTCAGTTTTGCCAGCACCATTTGTTGAAGAGGTTGTCATATTCCCATTTGATAGGTTTTATTCCCTGGTCAAATATCAGTTAACTGTAGATAGATTGACCCATTTTTGCATTCTCAATTCTGTTTCATTGGTCTATGTGTCTGTCATTATCAGTATCATGATGTTTTGGTTACCACTGCTGTGTAGTATGTTTTGTTTGGGTATTTGTATTGTGTTTGTGTTGTGTTTTTTTTTGGTTGTGGTGTGTGTGTGTGTGTGTGTGTGTGTGTGTGCGTTTCTTTTTTGCTGTGTACCATTAAATCGGATCTGACAGGCAAAAGGAAGTTGCCCCTCCTTCTCCAAGATAGTATCTGGTGGATTTGAACAGAGCACCTTCAGGAATGCAACACAGCTTCTTGCCATTAAGCCACAAGAGCTCCCCTGTGTAGTAGAATTTCAAGTCAGGTAGTGCTATACCTCCCATTTCATTTTTGTTCTTAAGAAGTACTTTGATTATTTGGGATCTCTTTCCTCTCCAATTAATTTGACAATTTTCATTTCAATCTTAAAAAAATGAATTTGATATCTGTATTGAGATTGTATTGAACATGTAGTTTGCTTTTGGTAAGACTGTTTTCACAATGTTGAGTATTCCATCCATGAAGAAGCACACTTTTCCATTTCTTTGGGTCTTTTATTGTGTTTTGTAGAAATTTTCTGTAGTTTTCATTGTATAAGCCTTTGTATTTTTAGTTAGGTTCACTCCCAAGAATCTCAGTTTCTGATTGGCTATTATAAATGGTATTGCATTCTTGGTTACATTCTCTGCATTATCTGTAATCCCATTGGTTTTTGGATATTGGTCTTGTATCCTGACACTCTGCTAAATTGATCTACTAGCTCTAAGAGGTGTTTTTTTGTTGTTGTTTTTGTTGAGTCCTTGGGATTTCCTGTATACACTATCATATCATCTGCATAGAGCAACAGTTTAACCATCTCTTTGCGAATCAGCATGCCTTTTATTTCCATCTCTTTTTATATTGTCCTAGAAAGTACTTCCAATATAATATTGATTAACAGTGACAACAGTGGACATCCTTGTCTGGCCTCTTTTCATAGAGAAGATGACTTTAGTTTTTCTCCATTGAGAATGATATTGGCTCTCAGTTCTGAATATATACTTTTCACTATGTTGATGTAATTATCTTCTATTCAAATTTTGCTGTCTTAATCAGGAAGGGGTGCTGGATTTTGTCAAATGCCTTTCTTGCATCAATTGCTATGATCGTATGTTTCTTGTTTTGTTACTGTAGTGAATTAGGTTGATTGTTTTTATGTTGAACCATCTTTGCCTACCACTTATGAATCAAACTTGGTCATGATGAATTTTTTTATATGATTTTAGATTTTTTTACCTAAGATTTTGTTAAGGATGTTTACATCTATGTTAATGAGAGATAATGGTCTGTAGTGTTCTTTTTTTTTGCTAATATCTTTGCTTGGTTTTGGTGTAAAGGTTATGCTTGCTTCATAGAATGTCTATAGGAGTTTCCTTCCTTAATACAATTATTTGTGTTTTCTCCTCTTTTTTCTTTTGTTAAGTTTGGCAATGGCTCGTCAATTTTATTGATCCTTTCAAAAAACCAACTCCTAGGCTTATTGATGGTTTCAATTGTTTTTCTGCTTTTTTTATACTATTGTCTCATTGATTTCATCTCGTATCCTTATACTTTCCTTTCTTCTAGAAGCCGTTGCGTTAGACTCTTATTTTTTCTATTTGATGAAGGTGTTCAATTAGATCATTTATTTTGCTTTTTTCCTCATTTTTTGTGTTTGTCTACTACTATGAACTGGCCCCTGAAGACTGTCTTAGCTGCATCCATAGGGGTTTTTGCCCTTGTTTTTTTGTTTGTTTGCTTGCCTGTTGCCATCAAGTCAAAGTCAACACATAGCTGACCCTCCAATAGGTTTCAGAGTCTTTAAATGGCAAGGCACGAAATGTCCATATTTCTCCCTCAGAGCAGGTAGACCTCCAGACCTTCTTATGTATTACGTATATTAAAATATCCAAATATGCATGTTTCCTATAATTCACTTTTCTCTGCTGTGTTTTACTTTTATCAAGAATATCACCCACAAGAGACAGAGACAGACACACTAAAAGTGGTTAATACCAATTTTTAATTTATTCTTATAGATCACTGTTCAAACTAATAAAGATATAATACTATTTAAGGTTGAAAACTGTAGCTAAAAAATTGATCTGCTCAGCATGGAACTTGGCTTATTTAATCAATGCTGCTTCTACTAGAAAAGTGGATTAGTTTTGCTATGACACAGTTAAAAGTTGGACAGTTAATTTATTATAATAAGCATTCAGTTACTGATGGCTTCCCCCATTCAACCCCCACACCCAAAATTAAGAAAGGAGAAGAAAAAGTGTATGCTAAACTGTAATTGAGCACCAGGAAAGAAAGCATGACTTAATTCTTTTTAAAGAGTGGTTAATGAATAAATTATCTACACTGCAGGCTTGCCAGTTGTATAGATTTTATTAATTTTTCTTTAAGAACCATATTATGACAAAGTCAATTTTTCCCCTGACTGCAAACTGATTGATGGGGCAATGTCTGTCTGTGAAAGACTTTCGCTTCATCATTCTTCTGGTGAAGTTGGCACTGGAAAGTGAGTTTGATATTTTCTTGAATTCATGTTCTCCTACTTAATTACTAATAACAATTTATGTTAAATTTTTAAAATAAGTTGTCTAAGCCTGTAAACTGCAGAATGAACAACTTAAATGTGACCAAATTAATATACGACCTTTTTGTGTGTAAGATTCCTCCAAACTCTGATCTGTTTCTTCGGGAAAAAGGTCAGTGGATTTTGTGGCAATTACTTGGATATGAAATGTAGATGGGTAAACAAATTTCTAATTTTTTCACTTCCTTCTTGTTATAACTCTGTGAATATTCCTTCCTTTGGAATTGTTAAATGGTTCTTTATATTTTTATTTAAAATAGTTGCACATGTCAAAGGCTAGATGGTTTTTGCAATTATTTAATTTGTATTTTATTTTTTTTTCTTTAATAGAAATTATCTTGCCAGACTTACATCTAAGAAATTAGCTCTATATTCTGAGTCGATAGGAAAAACAGTATAATCCTATTTTCTTCTTTAAAACAGATACTTCCCTGCTCAGTCTAGTTTATGAATTTTTCACTCCTGACTCAAAGATAGTGCCTCTCTGGCAGGCCAAATCCTCAGGCAGCTCCACAAGAGAAAGATGGACAATATTTTCCCTAATTTACATCTTCATGAAAACTGACTCTAAGTTGGTTCCTACTTGAAGGCAGTAAGTAAGTGAGTGACAGCCTTGTTTTGCTGATTTCAGACTTTTTTTTTAATAGTTTTTTTCTTCCTCAAAAAATTTTATTCTAAAAAAGAAAAAAATTCTTTCCTGTGTAGGAACTCCTGGTTTTGAGAAGACAAGAAGTTGGAAGAAATGTTCAACACAACAAAAATCTCTAAGTAGGAAGCCAATCTAAAATTTTAGTGGTGAATTTATAAAGTTCAAGGTACAAAGTTTTCTCATTGAGAATTTAACATCGGTAAATAATTCATTTGATGATAAACTGAATACCTGTCCAGAGATAAAAGGATAGAAATGTGAAGCATGCTTGATATTATAGAGGAGACTAATCAAAATGAGCTACTTAAAATGTAGGACTCAGTACAAAATTAATGTATAGGGCCTCTTTTTCGTAAGTTATTAAGAAGTTCAAAATGCTGACAGAAGAATTTTAAATCAATCTTGTAAATCATATAAAAGCAGTGTTCTGTGTAACTGCAGAGATTTTACCCCACATAGCTGACAAGCTGACCCTGGTGTAAACCTGTACCTTATAACTTCACATTTCCCTAATTATTTTTTATTAGTCAGAGAATGTATGTGAAAGACAATGCAGTGATTAAAATAGTATTCATGCCTGAACTTCAGTAGCTAATAACATTAGGAATAAGAAATAAAAAAGAATAATAAGTTAGATTTTCTCTTTTTAATATTAGGATTTTGCCCACAAATTTCCCTAGGGATTAAAGCTATTTTTACTTTGTTTTTTTATTTTTTTCCTTTCTTTCATAACACAGATATTTCTTCTTACCTATCTTTCTTCACATAAAGCAGTGCATTTGGCTTCAGGGAGAAGTATGAAAAAGTCTTAAATAACTTTGGCTACTTCCAGAAAATGAGACTCTTCGCAGTGCTTAAATTAGAAACTGTGGTCTTTTCAATTGATTCACATACATGTGAAAGCTGGACAATAAATAAAAAAAAGACTGAAGAAGAATTGATGTCTTCGAATTGTGATGTTGGCGGAGTGTATTGAATATACCATGAAGTGCCAAAACAAATCTCTCCTGGAAGAAGTACAGCCAAAATATTTCTTAGAAGCAAGGATAGAGAAACTTTGTCTTAACATAATTTGATATGTTATCAGGAAATAACAGTTCCGGTAGAAGGACATCATATATTGTGAAATAGATAGTCTGTTTAAAAGAGTGATACCCTCAATGTAATAGAACAATCACCTCAAGCAATACCAGGATTGGGTGTATATCTGTCAGGGTTTAATTCTTTTGTATGTAGGTTCACTATGAGTCAAAACTGAATATCCACCACTTACCATTTGTTATGCACTAATACCCTAAAAGATGGTATTTGCCCCTCAAACTTAGAAATTTAAATTTAAACAACATTCTTAGTTTTTGGTCAATGGGAGACTCATCAAGCAGCTCTTGTATCCTTTTGAGAGCTTCATTAATTGTTACAGTGTTATGACTTTGTTGTTCAAATGACTCTCCTAGCCACTGATTTTGATTTGGCCATGTATGTGGGAAGGAATTTATAAATAAGGCATGTTAGTCTATCCATAAGAGGATTGACTAGTTTCACTATTAAACTGAGCAGTTTCAGAAGCAGAATTTGGGAATCTTAACACCAGCAAAGAAGACACAAAGCATGGAGAATGCACGTCCTGAGGAGACAAAGATTCCTACGCCACTCAGACTAGAGCTTATAGGAGCAGCAGCAGCAGCAAAAATCAGAGATCCAACATGAGACAAAGTTGACCTTGGGACTAATAATCCACAGAACTAGAGCTAGGGATCTTTGCTCAAGTTTGTTTAAATAACGCCGTAAATTCCATAATTGGCAGGACTAAGAATTTTGTAACATAGGGCTAAAGTAGTGAAGCTGAGGTCTAAGGGACCTTTGAGCATGCTTTTGAAGCTGTCCTGAGAAATTGTATCCTTCTACCAAATGAAATTGTATAGGGGCAAGAAGCTTCACTGCAATACCAAAGACACTTGTTCATGGCCATAGCTGCTACTCAGGAGAAAGGTGGACAATCTTCTCTGGGGAATTAACTCTGAAAACAAGTGAGAATGTGAGCTATGAATGAGTTTCTAAGCTACAGTACACAACATGTAACCTAAATTATAGCCTTTCTATAGTCTGTAATTGTGAGCATGGTTTTATGTGCTCCATGAGCTATTGCAAGAAATTTTGGACCTAGTCAATGAGTATATATTATTCCAGGTTCTGTGGTTCCCTGTGCCTCTAGGACTGGCTGCCCATTCTGACCTGGCTCCATGCCTGGGTGCTAGGGCTCCACAAAGATCCTGGCCTGGTCCAGCTCCATGTGTCTCCAGGTCTGATGACCCAGCTCCCCTTCATACTTCTGAGTGCTTGAGCTTCATGTGGCTCCTCACCTGGCCTAGCTCTGCACATCTAGGCCCAGTATCCCAACCCCCACCATGTGCCTGGGTACTGCAGATCCATCTGTTAAGTCTTGGCTGATAAACAGATGTCACCAGTTTCACTGGATGAAATCATTTCCTCTTAAGATTAACGACCAAGTTCATTATTTGTTCTCTCGTGAGAGAACAAATAGATCTGTTCTGGAGAGAGTGAAACCAGGTTGCTCCTCTGAGGCAAAGGTTTTACAGCTCTGACTCACATGTTTTGGCCATGTAACAAGAAGGGATTAGTGCTTCGAGACTGACGTAATGGTTGGAATGGTAGTGTGTCAGCTCAGAATAGGAGACCCCAGATGAGATGGATTGACATAGTGATTTGTGCCAATGGGGTCGGGTGTGTCATAGATGATGAGGTTGGCTCAGGATAGGTTAAGGTTTAGAGACATTCTTCATAGGGCTGTTATGAGTTGGGTATGAGTCAGTTGTTATGAGTTGACTTTATGGTGCATAACAACATCAAAACAGTAAGACTGGTATTGATATTAGTAGAAAGAGATGTGGGAAGATGACAGCTATGTCTGACCTTATAGGAACTGTCTTTGTGTTGTTAACAGGGACAATTCTCCCTTGTGGATATAGTTGCTATTCAATTCTTATGCAATATAGTATTTATAGTTGATATTTACCTTTCCTTGCCCATGGCCTGGAATCAGACATTACTCAAATGACATTTATTGGAAAGCCATGTAGATAGATGTAGTGACATAATTTATCTTTTAGCTCTGTATTCATATTTGTATGCATAATACCCAGGGCTTATATAAATAGCACTGATTTTAACCCAATATTTCAGAATGCATTCTAATGCATTCCAGTCTTCTCATTTCTCCTTTTTTTAATTTCTTGGCAATGAGAAATATACATTAATTATAGTCATCACGTTTTTAACATTTTTCATTTATTTAAGTATGGTACAAACTAACTGAATTTAAGATTGTCTAGGTGGCTAACTGAATGACCCAGAAAGCATCAAAAGATGATAGAAGAAGTCCAGAGTCACGACACAAAAAAACCTGACTGATAGAGAAGCACTTCATGAAAGAATTTATATTTAAGAGACGTGGTGATAAAGGAAGAAGTTTAAGCTGCTCTGAATGAATTGGGGGTGGAGGGAAGGCCCCAGGAATTTATGGAATACCAATCGACATATTTCAACAAACAGATACAGACCTAGAAGTGCTCACCAGGCTGTGCCAAGAAATCTGGAGGACAACCACCTGGCCAACAAACTGGATGAGATCCATATTTTTCCCATTCCAAAAGAAAGGTGATCCATCAGAGTGTGAAAATTATAACAGTAAATCACTAATACTACATTCACGCAAAATCTTGATGAAGATTATCCAAAAGCAAATGGAACAGTAAATAGACAGAACTGCCAGAAATACAAAATGGACTTAGGTTGTAACACAAGGGGCATCATTGCCAATGCCATGTGGATCTTGACCAAAAGCAGAGAGTATCACAGGAATGTCTATCTGCGTTTCATTGACTCTGCAATGGCTTTTGATGTCTGGATCACAACAAATTGTGGTTAATCTTGAAAAGAATGGAAATCCCAGAACATCTGATTGTGCTCGTGTGAAACCTTTATTTGGACTAGGAGACAGTTCTCAAAGCAGAGCAAAAAACCCCCACTTGTTGTTGCTGTTGTTATATGCCTTTGAGTTGCCTGTGACTCATCTAACCTATGTACAACAGCACTGAAGCATGCCCTATCCTGAGCCAATCTCACTGACTCCAACTCTCCTATCCTCATTACCCCAGTTACTGCGTCGATCTATCTCATCCAGGGTCTTCCTCTTCTGTGCTGTCCCTCCACCCTTCCAACTATGATGTCCTTCTCCAAAGATGGTCCCTCCTGGCCCTTTGCCCCAAGTATGTGAGAATGGAGCTTCAGAATTCTAGCCTCCAATGAGAAACTTGGTTTCACCCTCTCCAAGATAGAATTATTTTTATTTATTTATTTATCTTTTTTAGCTATACATGATATATTCAAGACTCTTCTGGATCAGGTGTACCTTAGTCTCCAGACTGACATTGTTGCTTTTCAGTACTCTAGAGATATCCCTGACAATCAATATTCCCGTGCAACTCATTTTTTATTGTTTCCTTTCTGACTGCTGGTGGCAAGTGTTGGTTGTGGAGCCAAGTAAGCTGTAACTGCTTGTTGTTGTTGTTGTAATGTGCCATCGAGTCGCCTGCGACTCATAGCTACCCTATGTACAACAGCCCTAAATTCCGCTCTGTCCTGTGCCAATCGCACTGTCTCTGACACTCCCATCCCAATTATCCCAGTCACTGAATCAATCCACCTCATAGAGGGCCTTCCTCTCCTGCTCCGTCCCTCCACCCTCCCAAGCATGATGTCCCTCTCAAAGGACCGGTCTCTCCTCACTACATGTCCAAAGTAAGTCAGACGGAGCCTAAGAAACCTTGCCTCCAAGGAGCCAGCCGGTTTAACTCTCTCAAGGACAAATCTGTTTGTTTTCCTAGCAATCCATGGTATTCTCAGTACTCCTCTCCAGCACCACAGCTCAAGGGCATCAGTTCTCCTTCTATCCTCCTTGGTCATTGTCCAACTCTCTGATGCATAACAGGTGATTGCGAAGACCATGGAGTGTATCAGACGCACCTTAGTCTCCAGAGAGACACCACTGCTCTTCAACACTTTGGAGAGGTCCCTAACAGCAGACTTTCCCATGGCAATGCACCT
>NW_006399819.1:6932968-6942774 GCF_000299155.1 Elephantulus edwardii
TTTCTCACATGCACCTTTACGCACTTATTTCCTGCTTCACCATCCCACAGGATATCCATCCACTTCTACCCCCTCCCTTCACATCTATCTCCCTTTCACCAGCCCTCCATCTAATAACTTATATATGAAGTTTCCATGGCTTCTGTGATTTCAGTCTCATCAGCTGATGGTAGTTCCTTATATTGGGATCAGTGTCTCTGAAGTTTAGTCGCAATATTTATCGGTCAAAGGTGATGCACCCTGTTGACTTGCTCTATAGATAGGCTTTTCTTGTTTTGACTCACAGGACAGCCAATTACCTGCTCACAGGACAGCCAGCAGACCGCTGTAACTGCTAACAACCTTAATCTCTTCTTCATCTATCATGGTGCTGTCAATTGGCCTAGTAGTAAGAATCTTTGTTTTCTTGATGTTGGGCTTCAACTGATTATTGAGGACTACAATCCTTGATTTTCTGCAGCAAGCACTTCAGATTCTCCTCATTTTTAGCAAGCAAGGTTATGTTATCATTACGTAGGATATTAATGAATCTTCCTCCAATTCTGATGTCATATTGTTCTTTATAAATCCTACCCTAATAAATGACCCATTACGCATACAGATTGAAAATATAGCCCCGACAGAACATAGCCCTGATGCATTTGTTTTCTTATTTTGAACCATGTGGAGTTTCCTTGCTCTGTTCTGAGGATTGCTTCCTGATCTGAATGTAATTTTTAAATGAGCTACATCAAGTGGTCTGGGATTCCCATTCTTCTCAAAGTTAGCCACAATTTGTTGTAATCTACACAGTTAAATCCCTTCACATATCACTGAAATACAGATAGACATATTCTTCTCAAAATCAGAAGAGGAGTATATCAGGGAAATGTCCTGTTTCCATACCTTTTCAATCTGAAAACAGAACAGATCACTTGAGAGGCTGGACTTTATGAGGAGAAATGTGGTAACAGAATTGGAGGAAGACTCATCAATATCCAGTGTTATGCAGATGACACAACCTTACTTGCTGAATGTAAAGAGGGCCTGAAGCATTTGCTGCAGGGGTCAAGGACTATAATTTGCAATATGGATTGAAACTCAACACCAAGAAGATGAAGATTCTTATCACTGGACCCATCATAATCGATGGAGAAGAGATGGAGATTGTTAACAATTTCAGATTGCTCATCTCCCCAATCAACATTCTTGGCATGAGCAGTCAGTTAATCAAAAGAAGAATTACATTAGGGAAATATGCTGTCAGGGACCTCTCCAGAGTGCTGAAAAGCAATATTGTCAGTTTAGAGACTAATGTGTGCCTCATCCAGGCCGTGATGTTCTAAATTACTAGGTATAGTAACGGTTCAGCATCAGAGAGTGGGACGATTGCTAAGGATGACAGAAAAAGAACCAATGCCTTTTTATTGTAGTAAATAAAAGGGTCTTGAATATACTATGGTCTGTCAAGAAAACTAACAGATCTCTTTAGTTTAGGATGCTAGGATTTTATGTTCACTGTGTCAGTTCTATGCAAAGGTACTAACTTTCTGTAAGTTCTGGAGGAAGATCCTTGTTTGCTTCATAATTTGTTGTTGGTGTTATATGCTATCAGATCATCTGCAGCTCATGTACAATAATAGCTCAGAACTCTGACCTGTCCTGAACCAATCTATCTGTGACATACCTTCCCTTAATTATTCTAGTCACTGTGTTTATCCATCTTTCCAATGTCTTCCTTTCCTGCATTGTTCCAAGCATGATGTTTTTCTCCAAGATTGAGCCCTCCTGGAAACACACTCAAAGTATGTGAGACAGAGCTTAAAAGTTCTTGCCTCCAGAGAGCAAGTTGGCAGTTGTTGTTGTTTGTTGTTAAGTGTCATGGAGTCATAGATGACTCATAGTGACCCTATGAAAGACGTGAATACTTGTATAACTTCACTCGTTTTTCCATGTTCTTCGTTTCCAGAGGCAAGCCATTTTGGAAATGGATGCCTCTTCTGATTCCAAGCTTCAATTTTGGTCTTTCTTCTTTTCTTCCTCCTCCTCCTCCTCTTCTTCTCCTCCTCCTCCTCCTCCTCCTCCTTCTTCTTCTTCTTTTTCTTCCTTTTCCTCTTCCTCTTCCTCCTCCTCCTCCTCCTCCTTTTAATGACATTTTGTGTTCTTCATGGATGAAATTTTTTTATATCCTAGCACAGTTCCTCTGGTCTTTTTATTCAATAGTACTAAAGGTAAAAACCTATTTTTGAGATAGTTTTTAAGTTCGGGTTGGACAGATTCAAGAAACAATTTTGATTCTTTGGATTTCTTTCATTTTCATGAGCTTGAGCTTGAACTTGTATATGAGTTAAAATGAGGATCCGAGAAAACGTAATTGTGCTCATCATATGGAATCTATGCATATACCAAGAAGCTGTTGTGTACACAAACAAAGAAAAACTGCATGATTTAAGACAGGAAGGGTGCGCATCAAGATTGTATTCTTTCTGTATATCTATTCAATGTGATGTGCAAATAATTTGTAAAGCCATACTCTATGAAGAGGAGAGTGAATCCATCAGAACTGGAGGAAGACTCATCAACAACCTATGTCAGGCTGATGACGCAAATTTGTTTGCTGAAGAATAGAAAACATTTGGTGCAGAAAATCAAGCACTACAGCCTTCAGTATGAATTACATCTCAACATCAAGAAGAGATAGATTCTCACTACAGGACTAACAGTCAACATCATGACTGATGGAGAAGATTGAAATGATGCCATCTTGCTTGGATCAACCATCACCACATTGGTACCAGCAGTCATGAAACCAGGAGACACATTTCATTGGGTAGATGTGCTGTCAGGGATCTCTCCAAAATACTAAAGTACAGTGAAATCAGTTTGAAGATTAAAGTGCTCCTGATTCAGGCCACTGTCTTCTCAATCAGCTGTGTAATGAATAGAATGGAAGAACTTATGTCTTTGAGTTGTGGTGCCGGAGGAGTATTAAATATCCTATGACCTGCCAAAAAAAACAAACAGCTATGTCCTGGAAAGGGTGTGACCAGAATGTTCCTTGGGGCGAGTGTGGTAAAGCTTCATCTTTCACAGTTTGGACATGTACCTGTCAAAGCTACTCCTTGGAAAGGGACATCATACATCATGCTTGGAAATGTGGAGGATCAGTGAAGGAGAGGAAGATGTAGAATGAGAAGAATGGGAATCCTAGAACACTTGATTTGGTTTATGAGAAGCCTATAATTGGACCAGGAGGCAATCATCAGAATAGACCAAAGAAATACTGCATGTTTAAAATTGGGAAGGGTGTACACAAGGGATGTATCCTATCTCCGTACCTTTTCAATTTATATGTAGAACAGATTATCTAGGAGGCTGGGCTTTATAAGGAGAACTGTGGCATCAGGATTGGAGGTAGACTCATCAACAACCTGTGTTATGCAGATGACAGAACACTGCTTGCTGAGGAGGACCTGAAGAGCTTGCTGCAGAAGGTCAAGGACTGCAGCCTCCATTATGAATTGAGGCTCAACGTCAGGCAAACAAAGATTCTCACTACTGGGCCAATTGGTAACATCATAATTGATGGTGAAGAGATTGAAATTGTTAACATCTTTAGTTTGCTTGGTACCAGCATCCAGGAAATGAAAAGACAAATAACTTTGGGAAAGTCTGCTGTCAGTGATCTTTCTGAAATACTGAACAGCAATGATGTCAGTCTGGAGACTAAGGGGCACCTGATCCAGACCATAGTCTTTGCAATTACTTGCTGTGCATCAGAAAACTGGATAATGACTAGAGCTGATAGAAGGAGAAATGATGTCTCTGAGTGGTGCTGGAGGAAACTATTGAGTATATCATGGACTGTAAGGAGAACAAACAGATTCATCTTAGAGAGGGTGAGACCAGACTGTTCCTTGGAGGCAAGGATTCTGAAGCTTCATCTGACATACTTTGGATATATTGCAGTGTGGCCAGTGATTGGAGAGGGACATAATGCTGGGAAAGGTGGAGGGACAGTGAAAGAGAGAAAGACCTTTGATGAGATGGATTGATTCAGTGACTGGTGTAATGGGGGTTGGTGTGTCAGAGACAACAAAATTGGCACAGGATAGAGCAGGGTTAGGGCTGCTGTACATAAGATCGTTATGAGTGGCAGGTGACTCAATGGCACATAACAACAAAATCAAACTCTGAAAAATTGGAAAACTTAGAGGAACTAGACAAATTTTTTTAAACTCATGCTGTACCCAGATTGACATGGTCAAATGTAGAACACTTGAACAAACTCATCACAAAAGAAGAAAAAAATTAAGGCAGTCATTAAAAAAAACCAAAACCAAGACAAAGACAAAACCCGCCCCACAATAAAAGTCCTGGATTAGATGGCTTCACAGATGAATTCTACCAAACATTCAGAGAAGATTTATCTCCAATTCTACTACTAAAAGGATTTAAAAAAAATGGAAAAAAGAAAGAACACTCCCAAAGGCATTCTATGAAAGCAAGCATAATCCCAATACTGAAGCCACGCAAAGATATTGCAAAATAAATACATACATACATACATACATACATAACAAACAAATTTGTTTGGAGAGGAAAGAACATTGGTGTACAAGTCTCCATTTGTGCCTCAGTTCTCATTTCCACAGATTATATTCTGAGCAATGGAATAACCAGGTCATATGGAATTTCTATATTCAGCATTCAGAGGAAATGGCAACAATAAAAACCATAAAACAAACAAACAAAAAAGCAACCGCACAAACAAAAACCAAAAAATCCAAAAATAAACCGAACCACAGACCAAAATCTATTATGAACACAGAATCAAAAATTATTAACAAAATCCTAACCAATGGAACCAAAAGCACATAAAAATATTCTTTATGACCAAGTGGAATTCATAAAAGATATGCAGGGATGGTTCAACATAATAAAAACAACATAATTAACCACATAAACAAAGCAAATATCAAGAACCATACAATCTTAGCAACTGATGCAGAAAGGCATTTTATAAAATCCACCATCCCTTCCTGATGAAGACACACAACAAAATTGGAATAGAAAGGAATTTCCTCAATATAATGAAAAGAATACATGCAAAACCGAGAGTCAATATTATTCTTAATAGAAAAAGAATAAAAGCATTTTCCTTGCCAGCAAGGACTACACATGTATGCCAACTATCACCACTTTAATTCCATATTGTATTGGAAGTACTTGCTAGGGTGATACAGCAAGAGAAGGAAATAAAAGGCATCAAAATCAGCAAAGAGACATATGCAGATAATATAATAATGTATACAGAAAACCCTAAGAACTCAACAAAACAAATTGTGAGAGCTAGTGGACAATTTGTCATTTCCTCATAAAGTTGAACATTGAAACTCCATATGATCGAACTATGCCACTAGTAGAATATTTCCCAAGGAAATTAGAACTGAGACTCAATGGATATTTGTATGCCAATGTTCATAGCAATGTTATTCACCATCACAAGAACATGGATAAAGCCCAGATGTCCAACCACAACTGAACGGATTGAGAAACTGTGGCATATTCAAACAATGGAATACTATCCAGCACTCAGAAGCAATGATTTCAAAAAATACTACTTGGGAGAAGCTGGAGAGCATTATGCTGAGTGAACTGTCATAGTGAATGAACAGTGAGCAGTCTCATAAGGACAAATACTGCATAAGACTATTATTGTAAAACAGGATAACTAATAAACCATGGATGGGAACTCAAGGGTGGAGGGAGTGGAAGTGTGAAGATGGATAGAGGCAAAACCACAATTTTGAACAGTTTGGTGGGTGGAGGGAAAGGGGCACAGAAAAGGGAGGGATCCAGGCAAAAAAAGACATGGTAGTGATGGGCAAAGTCCAATGGTGATTAATTTTATAAAACGTATTGCATGAAAATTATTGTACAAAACACAATGTAAATGAAGAATAGTGTGAAATACAACATTGTGAAATGGTGTGAAATACTAACTTTGTAAGCAAACTAATTAAAAAGATAAAAAAAAGGTACCACTTAAGAGATCAAGCGAAAGTTAGAAAATACATAATTTTTAAACCCCAATAGATTTCAAAATAAGAAAGAGAAAAAAATACTTCTTAACGTGTTTGCAAAAGTAACTGTTTCTAAATTTCTGTAACAGTTCTAGTATAAATAATTGTACTCATATTTACCTAAATATAGTATAATATCTAATGCAGTTCATATTTTCCACTCACTAAATTCTTGAAAATACTTTAATATACTATTTTTGCTTATTAACTTTATAGCAATACTGAAGGAAAAATAATTTATTATAATAGTTAAAAGTTGGTCCTTCAACATTTACTTAACTTCACTACTTTAACAAAAAATACTAAAAACAAAATGAATGTTGTTATTATTATGTGCCATCGAGTCCCTTATGACTCATAGCAACCCTATGTACAAGAGCCCTAAACACCTTTCTATCCTGTGCCAACCTCGCCGTCTAAATCACACTCATTCCCACCACTCCACTCACAGAATCGATCTATCATACTCATTTATTTTATGAATATATATCACAAAACATACACTCACTCAACATTTTATACATATGTAATTCAGTAGCATTGCTTATATTCTTCAAGTTTTGTCATCTTTCTTGTTTTCTTTATTTATTACTACCTACTTAAACTCAACTGTACACTGAATTTTTCCTCTATGCTTTAGAGTTTTAGTTTGATCTTATTTTAACTGTATTTGAAAAATCACAAATATCAAGAAAAACATTTATGTTTACTAATTGAGCTAAAGTGTTGCATAAATGTGACTTCTTCAGAAATAGTTTTAGCATTTTACAGATCATTTCAGAGGAATGGATCAAGGGTTTCTTGCAATCTCTATGTATAACTATGTCTAGAATATCTAGATTAGAAATCAGGAATTAGAAATTCTGTCTTATGTTTTCCCCAATGTGGTTGAGATCTCTCTATTGAGACTCTGATCAGACTATTCAGTTTAAGTATCTAATCATCATTTATTTCATTTGATCTCATGGCATAGGAAACAGCAGTCCTGGGGACAAAGTGATTTTTTTTTTCTGATTCTTTGATATTTTCTTTCCTCTGTTGTCCTGTCAAATAAGATCAATTATTGACTCTTGGAGAGAAGAAACTCATGCTTCAATTTAAAACAAACAAACAACAAAAAAAAAACCCAACCCAACAACAAACAAACCACTCTCTTTTTAAAATACAGAAAAATGTGTGTATAACAATGGCCTTGGCAACACTGAAACAAAATGGAGAGCAGGTAAAAGAGAAGTAGAGTGAAAAGAGGGAGAGGATAAGAGGAAAAGGGAGAAGAAGAAGAGGAAGACCAAGAGTAATAGCAAAATGAGAAGAAAACAAAGAGAGAAAAAAGGAAGGAGAGAAGGAAAGAAAAACAGGAAGAAAAAATGTGAGAAAAGTATATTACATTAAATACTGTTAAATTTTTCATTTAATTATATTAGTGAAATCTTGTTTCTTCCTAGTAGTAATTTTAATTTTTCTGGTTTCATATACCAATGCTTCATTTATCCCTAATTTGAACCAGATTAAGTATGTGACTGTTTAAAACACAATATGAAGAAGTTGTTGACTAAAACTAATTCTTTTTCCCCCAAGTTAAAAGATATTCTTGCATCAGCTATTTTGCTATAATTAATGATTGCTTTAAAGAATACAAAAAAAAAAGAAGCACACACTGTGTAAGATTAAAATTAAGACTTAGTTAACATTTTAGTATATGATTGAAGGATGTGTGAAAATTGTTAGTTAAATAAATTGTAGGTCATCCTAAGATCTGCACTCCACTGACACAACTTTTCAAAGTGGGATAAATCAAGTAGCAATTTCACACAATCCAAACCACCTAAGGAGTATGAAGAAAAGCCATCTGCTTAACTACTTTCTCTTTTTATTAACACCATAGGTTTTAAAACTTACATAAAATAGAAAAACTTAAAGAACAGTAATTTGCAAAGCACACCAAGGACAAAAATAAGTTGTGGATACAACTTTTTCTAAAAGAAAATCAAAATAGATTCTAAAACCCATTTAGGAAAAAATTCTTCAAAATTTTTGCTTTTTAACAACTACCATGTTACGCTCTCAAAGAGTCAGGTATCTTTAAGTTCCTTCCAACCCACGACTGTCAGTCAGAGAAAAATTTGCTCACTTGGATTTTCAATGTTTGATTATTGTCATGAAACTGACAGCTCCTTTTTTAAGGTACTTCTGGGTAGACTTGAATGCTTAATCTTATAGATAATAGCTAAGAATATTGACCATTTACATAACCTACATACAGTTCCAAGAAAAAAAGTCATTCATATATTTTTGTTATTGTTAATTACATTGAGTTAATTTGAACTTATAGCAACTTTACATAAAAAAATTAAAGCCTTCCCTAATCCTGCACCATCCTCACACAATTTTGACTGTTCAGAAACCCACTGCTGCAGTTATTGTGTTGATCTATTTTGTTAAGGGAATTAATAATAACTAAAGGGGCTCTGGTGGCTTGATGGTTAAGGAGTTGTTTTGCTCACCAAAAGGTATGAGTCCACAGGTTACTCTGTAGAAGAAAGATGGTCAATCTCCTTTCATGTAATTTTTCTACTACTCACCAACTGCTGTAATATCAGCTATGGGTAGGTTCTGGCTGTAGAGTACACAACATAAACAATAACAATATATTATAGGATACCTGTGATGTTATCTCGCAGCTCATCTGGTTTTTTTATCATTAACAACATATTTATATTATCCTTAAAGTTTTACCTCAAATTTTTCCTACACTGTTGATTTGTTTATTCTTTACATTAAAAAGTTATGTTTATTCATTAAAGATGTAGTTGAAAATATAAGAGGGAAAAATTTAGATAAATAATATTAGAATTCAAACCTGAATATGTATACATCATATTAATATGTGATTGATGTAGTTCTATTTTCTCATTAATATTCTTTCTTTGTTTTCTCATATTCTTACGTTCTCTTATTACTATTACCTGCCTACTAACGATTATTATTGTCGTTGTTATATATTGCTGCTGTAATCTGTTGTTGTTATTAATGTGCTATCGAGTCACCTGTGTCTCACAGCAACCCTATGTACAGTGGGTGTGAACCCTGCCCTATCCTGAGGCAGTCTAAATGTCTCTGACACCCCTTCTCCCATTACTCCAATTACTGTGGAAGTCCATCTCATCTGGAGTCTTCCTTGCCTGCATAGTCCTTCCACTTTTCCAAGCATGATGTCCTTCTCCAGGGACTGGTTCCTCCTGGCCATGTGCCCAAACTATGTGAAACGGAGCTTTAAAATCCTTGCCTCCAAGGAGCAACTTGATTTCACCCTCTCCTATACAGACCGGTTATTCTATATGGCAGTCCACAGTATGTTCAAAACTCTTCTCCAACACCATAATTCAAAGGCATTCATTCTTCTGTCATCCTTAGTCATTGTCCAGATCTCTGACGCATAGCAAGTAATTGCAAAAACCATGGCCTGAATCAGGCACACCTTGGACTCTAGACTGACATTATTGTTCCTTAGGACTTTGAAGAGGTCCTTAACTGTAGATTTCACTAATGCAATTTGTCTTTTGATTTCCTGACCTCTGGTGCCAAGAGTGTTCATTGTGGAACTGAGCAAGCTAAAATTGTTAAGAACCTCAATCAGCTACTCAGCTTGGCTACTTTTTATTTTATTTCTAATATTGAGATTAAATAATATATACATTCTTCTCTTTACTTGCATTTTTATAGTTAACAATTTTACCTTTA
>NW_006399819.1:6942903-6963424 GCF_000299155.1 Elephantulus edwardii
AATCTTATATATATATCACTTATATTTCCTTGTAATTAAGTGTTAAAAGTTGTTGGAAAACTTTTTTTACACTTTTAAAAAATATTTTACAGAAAACAGTGACAATATTTAATATATCTAATTTGAAATGTACAGATTGATATTAATTTAAAAAGATATGGTAAACATAAGTTTCACATGCTTTAACTTAATTTCATTATGTAATGTTCTAACTTGAACAAGTGTGGCTATAAAGGGACCACACAGGTGTGGCCATATCTGACCTCTACAAACCCAACAAGAGGGAAGTTCCCCCACCTGCAGCATCCACAACACAAAACCACCTCTCATGAGGTCAGGCATGCCACTCATACTCCCCCACCTCTTTCTTCTAATTCCAACAACAATTTTACTGTTCTACTGAGTCCAAAATCCACTGAAATACCTAAAAGAGCACACTGAGCCATACTCATGATTATAGGTTTTATTAAAGAAATAAAAAATCTCTTTTTCAAGTTTCAGCAGAATACACTCATTCAAGACAGCTGCCAAAATGTGCTCTCAGGAACTTCAGCCTTCAGCCTCCCAGCTTTAGGTCAGTGTTCATTCTTAGTCTTGCCAATTGTGGCTCACTCTTTCCCTCTTCCTAAGTCCTCCAATAAATTTTGGTGAAGTCTTCTAGCTCTGATTCCATGAGGTAACAATGCCAAGGTCAGCTCTGTTTCATGTCATGTCTCTGATTTTCAGCTGTGGCTGCTACTGGTGCTCCTAGTCTCAGTAGACCCTGGTCTCAGTAATGCAGGAATCTTTGGCCCCAAAGAACATGCACTTTGTATTCTCTGCTTCTTTGCTGGTCATGAGATTCCCCAAATCTTCCTCAACTGGCTCAATTTTAAGGCAAAACTAGCCAAACCCACATGGATAGGCTACTCCAATAGGGACACATTCTTTGTTTAACCCTGGCCATCCACTTGACAAAGTCAGTTAATGGCTAAGAGAACTATTAACTGTGGCTTTTTTCATGCATTTCTACATACTGAATATTGCAAACCAGTTTCATCATGTTTTCTTCTTAATTAGTGAACACTTCAAAAACTATATACACAATGTTGTTGGTATTGTTATATGCTATCAAGTCTCCTGCAGCTCATAGCCATCCTGTGTACAATAGCTCTGAAACTTGCCCTGTCCTGAGCCAGTCTCAGGACACACTGGACTCTGACTCTCCCACCCCCATTTCCCCAATTACTGTGTCAATCCATCTCATCTGGAGTCTTCCTCTCCTGTGCTGTCCTTCCATTCTTCCAAGACTGATGTCCTTCTTCAAGGACTAGTTGTTCCTAGCCACATGCCCAAAGTATGTAAAAACAGAACTTCAAAATCTTTGCCTCTAAGGAGGGAGGAAAGTTGGTTTCATTATCTCTAATACAGAGTTGTTTGTTTAGAAAGAATTGTTGGAGAAGTTTTGTAAACTAGGCCAGGTAATGACTGTGGAACAGACAATTAACTATTTATATTCATGTACAAACTGAAGCTAAAGAAAATGAAAACAAATCCACAGGAACCAAAATGTGGCCTTGAGTCTATGCTACCTGAATTTTAAAACCATCTGAGGAACAGGTTTGAAGACTTGAACACTAATGAATGAAGATCCGATGAGCTGTGGGAAGAATAAGAAATGACATCTGTGAAGAATGCAAAAGGTCATTACAAAGACAAGGAGGAAGATAAGACCTAGAAGGATATCAGAGGAGACTCTGAATAGGGCGTAGACTGCCAGGATGCCAAAGCAAAGGGAAGAAAACTAGAAGTTAAGGAGCTGAACAGAAGATTTCAAATGATAGCTTGGGTAATCAAAGTAAAGTATTACAATGAAATGTGCAAAGACCTGGTGTGACAAAATCAAAAGGGACAAACTCACTTGACATTTCTTAAGCTGAAGAAATTGAAGAATCGATTCAAGCCTCTAGGGATAATACTTATGGAAGCTATGGGTAGAATACTGAATGATCCAGGAAACATCAAAAAAAGATGGAAGGACTACAGAGTCACTATGCCAGAAAGAATTGGCTGACACAGAAGAGTTCATGAAACAGCATATGATCAAGTGACAATGGTGTGCTCACTTTAGGAGCACATATACAAAATTAGAATGATACAGAGAAGATTAGCGTGGCCCCTGTGGAAGGATGACACACACATTTGTGAAGCATTCTGTAATTTTGGATGTGGTGAGGAAGGAGTCTGAAAGATGTGACTGTCTCCAGGGCTTCCAGCTGACCCACTCACTGGGTGATGGTACAGGGTCTAGGGTGATGGGCACACTGCTCATCAGCAAGATCAGGAGGAGTACCCTGACCGGATCATGAACGCCTTCAATGTCATACTCTGTCCAAGGTGTCAGACACTGTGGTTGAACCCTACAATGCCACCCTCTCTGTCCACCAGCTGGTGGTGAACACAGATGAAACCTACTGCATTGACAATGTGGCGCTGTACTATATTTGCTTCCATACCCTGAAACTGACCACCCTAACATATGGAGACCTCAACCACCTGGTTTCTGTAACCACGCATGGAGTCACCTGCCGGTGTATCCCAGGCAGGCTATACTGAGTTCTGACTGTGTCTGAGCTCACTCAGCAGATAGTCTCCTCCAAAAACCAGGATGGCCACCTGTGACTTGCACCATGGCTGCTACCTAACAGTGGCTGCCATCTTCGAGGAGGTGGATGAGCAGAATTTACTTTCTGTAAGTTGAACTTACAGAACAAGAATAGCAGCCTCTTCGTGGAGTGGATCTCCAACAAGATGAAGACAGCTATGTGTGACTTCCCACCCCACGGACTCAAGATGTCAGCCATCTTCAATGGCAACAGCACAGAAATCCAGCAGCTGTTCAAGTGCATTTTACCAAACTGAGAGGTTCACCAACCAGGTCATGTTCTGGCACAAGGCCTTCCTGCAATTGTGCACTAGCAAGGGCATGGATGACTTGGAGTTCACTGAAGCCAAGAACAACATGAAAGACCTTATGTCCAGGTACCAGCAGTATCAGAATGCCATGGCCAACAAATAGAGAGAGTTTGAGGAGGAGGATGGTGAGGATGAGTCTTAAATTCAGAACTGAAAACAGATTGTTGTTAGGTACAATCAAGTTGACTACAATTCATAGTAACTCTATGACAAAAAAGATCTGAACCTTCTTCTATCCTGATGCATCCTCATGTTTCCTGACACACAAAAGCCTATTGCAGCAGTCACCTTGTCAATTGAGGGTCTTCCTCTTCTTCACTGAACCTCTACCCTTCCCAAAATAATGTCCTTCTCCTAGTAACATGCCCACAGTATGTGAGGTGAAGCCTCATCATCCTTGCCTCCAAAGATGGCTGCACCATCTCTAAGACATAACTGTTTGTTCTCTTAGCCATTCATGAGATGCTCAGTGCTCTTTCCCAAAATCACAGCTCAAAGGCATCAATTATTATTCTGCCATCCTTACTCATTGTCCAGCTGTAAGATGCATAGCAAGTAATTGGTAAGACTATGGCCTGAGTCAGTCTCCCCTAACCCTCAAAGTAACATCATTAATCCTCAATTATTCCTTTGACACGGAAAAATTTCAGAAAGTACCATATGAACAGGAGCCAGTAGTAATGGAGGAAGCAGAAGTTGCATTGATGACATTGGCAAAAAATAAGGGCCCAGGAATCGATGGGATACCAATTGACTTGTTTCAATTAACAGATGCAGGCTTGGATGTACTCACCAGTTTATGCCAGGAAATTTGGAGAACAGTTGTCTGGCCAATGGATTACCAAGTGTTCATATTTGTTCCTGTTCCCAAGAAAGGTGATACAACTAAATGTGGAAACAATTAAGAAGTATCATTTATATAATATGCAAGCAAAATACTGCTGAAAATCATTCAAAAGTTCCTGGAACCTGCAGAAGTTCAAGTAGGAAAGAGATATTGTTGATGTCAGATGGTTCTTCACTGAAAGTAAGGAATACTAGAAAAATGTCTATGTGTGCTTTATTGACTATGCAAAAGCATTTGACTGTGGATTATAACAAGTTATGCTTGACATTGAGAAGGATTGGAATCCTAGAGCACTTGATTGTATTCATGTAAAACCAATACCTAGACCAAGAGGTTGTTGTGGGAATAGAGCAGGGGAATACTGTATGATTTGGAATTGAGAAGGGTATACACCAGGGTTGTCTTCTCTCCCCATACTTATTCAATCTGTATGTTGAAAAAATTATCCAAGAAGCCTGATTCTATGAAGAGGAGTGTGGCATCAGAATTGGAGGGAGACCCATCAATAACCTATATTATGCAGATAACAACCTTGCTTGCTGAAAGTGATGAGGACTTGAAGCACTTGTTGCAGAATATCAAGAAATAGGTCTGTCTTAATGTCAAGGAGACAAAGATTCTTACCATCAGATATATAGGCAGCATCTAGCATGATGGCTAGAGAGGAGATTGAGACTTTTAACAGTTTCATCTCAATTGGATCTACAATTAACACTGTTGGTAACAGCAGTTAGGAAATAAGGAGACACATTACACTGAAAGTATTTGTAGTTAGGGACTTCTCCAAATTGTTGAGGAAAACAGATTAGTGAAGAATTTAGTTAAGAAGCAAGGGGAAGGAGGGACATACTGGTGAAATCTCTTGGAAGTAGAAAAAAAAGATGGTGTATTCAGATACGTGCTGACTCTGGTGATCTTCAGTGCTTCTAGTAATTTTTTCCCTCCCTTTTTTGTAATACTGATTATTTCAATGTAACATTAGCAATATATCAGAACTACTGTTGTAATGGCTAAAATCACATAAATATCTATGTCCTTAAAAAAGAGAAAAAGAGAGAAGAGAGAAGAAAAGAATAAGAGAGAGAGAGAGAGAGAATGGTAATGAATGAGGTTGCTCTGAAGAAATAGGGGTGGGGAGGCCCCAGGGATTGTTGGGACATATTTCAACAAACTGATGCTGCCCTGAATGTGCTCACCAAGATGTGCCAAGAAATCTGGAGAACAACTTCCTTACCAATTGCCTGGAATGGATTCATATTATTTCCCATTCTAAAAATGGTGATCCAACAGAATGTGGAAATTACCTAACAATATCATAGGCAAGCAAAATCCTGCTGAATATTATCCAAAAACAACTGGAACAGTATGTTCTCCTGCACAACAACCCTAAACCCTGCTATCCCTTGCCAATTCCATTGTCTCCAACACATCTATCTCCATTAACTCAGTGACTGAATCAAGATCACATAGAGGGTCTTCCTCTCATGCGCTGTCCCTCCACCTCCCAAGTATGACGTCTCTCTCTAAGGACTGGTCCCTCCTTGCAGCATGTCCAAAGTATGACAAACAGAGCTTCAGACTCCTTGCCTCTAAGGAGCAGTCTGGGTTCACCTTCTCCAGGATGAACCTGTTTGTTCTCCATGGTATGGTCAGTACTCTTCTTCAGCATCACAGCTCAAAGACATCAACTCTCCTTCTATCACCTCTATCCATTGTCCAGTTCTCTGATGCATAGCAAGTAATTGCAAAGACCATGGCCTGTTTCAGGTACACCTTAGTCTCCAGACTGTCATCATTGCTCTTCAATACTTTGGCGAGATCTCTAACAGCAGATTTTCCCAAAACAAATCTCAATCTCTTCTCCATCTATCATGATGCTGGCGATCAGCCCAGTGGTGAGAATCTTTGTTTTGTTAATGTTGAGGTTCAATCCATATTGAAGGCTGCAGTCCTTGACCCTCTGCAGCAAGTGCTTCAAGTCCTCCTCAGTTTCAGCAAGCAGGGTTATGTCATCTGCATAACACAGACTGTCTACCTCCAATTCTGATACCACACTTCTCCTCATAGAGCCCACCCCTCTGGATAATCTGTTCTGCATATAGATTGAAAATATATGGAGATAGGACACATCCTTGACGCACACCCTTCCCAATTTTGAAACATGCAGTGTTTCCTTACTGTTCTGAGAACAACCTCTTGGTCCAAGTGTAAGTTTCGCATAAGCACAATCTAGTGTTCTGGGACATCATAGCAAAGTGGGGGAGGGGAGGCAGCAAGATAGATCTTTGCTGAAAGCAGAGAGTATCAGAGGAATGTCTGTGTTTCATTGACTATATAATGACATTTGACTGTGTGGATCACAAAGAAAAAGTTGTGTCTAATTTTGAAAAGAATGGATATACCCAACCACCTGATTGTGCTCATGCAAAACTTATACTTGGACAAGGAAACAGTCATCATAACAGAGCTAGGCAAGACTGCATATTTCAAAATCAGAACAGTAGTGCATCAGGATGGTGTCCTGCCTCTATATCATTTCAATCTATATGAGGAACAGATCATGCAGGTGGCTGGAATTTATGAGGAAGAATTTGGCCTCAAGATTGGAGGATGACTCATCAACAACCTCTGTTATGCAGGTGGCACAATCTTGCTTGCCAAAACTGAGGAGAACATGAGGCAGAAGGTCACGGACTGTAGTCTTCAATATGGATTAAAGCTTTATATCAAGAATACATGGATTCTCACCACTGAGTTCTTTGGAAGCACCATGATAGATGGAGAAAAGATTGAGATAGTTAACAATTTCAATTTGTTCAGACCCACAACCAACATTCTTGGCACAAACAGTAAGAAAATCAAAAGATAAATTGTATTGAGAAAGTCTGCTTTCAGAAACCACTCCAGAATGCTTAAGAGCAACAATATCAATCTAGAGACTAAGATGTCCCTGATCCAGGCCATGACTTTAACAATTACTAGCTATACATCAAAGAGCTGAACAACGACTAAGGATAGCAGAAGAAATGATGCCTTTGAGTTATAGTCCTGGAGAAAAGTATTGAACATACCGTGGGCTGCTAAGAGAAAAATAAGTCTGTCCTAGAGAGGTTGAAACCAGGTTTCTCCTTGGAGGCATAGAGTTTGAAACTCTATCTGACATATTTTGAACATGGGGGAAAAACATCATGCTTGGAAGAATGAATGGACAGTGCAAGAGAGACCCTGGATAAGATGGGCACTGACACAGTAACTGGGATAATGAGGTTAACTGTGTCTGAGTCAGTGAGATTATCTCAATGTAGAAGAGGGTTCAGAGCTATTGTGCCTAATGTTGTTGAGGCACGGAAAACTGAATGGCTCTTGACACCAAAAATATATTCCTGTAGTTTTATTATCAAGAAGTCAGGAGTTATTTTACTACTGATTTTGCACTTTAAATTTTGATGTTTCTTTAAAAATGATAGTGATTGCTTTTCATATCACTTATTTAATATTTTTTTTTTCTTTTATCTTAAGAAATCAGAATCTTTGTGATAAGCTGACTATAAAGTACTATATTGCTGCTACTATTGTGATTTTTACATTACTTTTGATCAAAAATAATTTTAAATTTTCTGAATTATTAGCATAATATGCTGCAAAAAATATACTTGGACCAAGAGGCAGTCATCAGAACAGAGCAAGGAAAAACTGTATGGTTCAAAATTGGGAAGGACGTATGCCAGGGATGCATCCTGTCTCCATACCTTTTCAAACTCTATGCTGAACAGATTATCTGGGAGGCTGGGCTCTATAAGGAGACATATGGCATCAGGATGGGTGGAAGATCTATCAAAAATCTGCATTATGCAGATGACACAACCTTGCTTGCTGAAACTGAGGAGGACCTGAAGCGCTTGCTGCAGAGGGTCATGGACTGCAGCATTCAATATGTATTGAGGCTCAATGTCAAGAAGACAAAGATTCTCACCACTGGACCAGTTGGCAGCACCAGGATGGATAGTGAAAAGATTGAGATTGTCCACATTTTAGTTTGCTAAATTTGGCTCCACAGTCAACACTCTTGGCACCAGCATCCAGGAAATTAAAAGACATATTTGTTGCTATTCCAAAGAAAGGTGACCCAACAGAGTGTGGAAACTATAGAACAATATCATTTCTTTCACATGCAAGCAAGATTCAGCTGAAGATTGTCTAAAAACGACTGGAACAGCACATCAGCAGAAAACTTCCAGAAGTCCAGGCTGGGTTTAGAAGGGGTTGTGGTACTAGGGATATTGTAGCTAATATTAGATGGATATTGGTTGAAAGCAGGGAATACCAGAGGAATGTCTATCTGTGCTTCATTGATTATGCAAAGGCGTTTGACTGTGTGGATCATAACAAACTGTGGCTGACTCTCAGAAGAATGGGAATCCCAGAAAACTTGATAATGCTAATGCGAAACTTATACTTGAACCAAGAGTCAGTCGTCAGAACAGAGCAAGGAAACACTTCATGGTTCAAAATCGGGAAGGGCATACGCCAGCGATGTGTCCTGTCTCCATACCTTTTCAAAATGTATGCAGAACACATCTTCTGGGAAGCTGGGCTCTATGAAGAGAAATGCGGCATCAGGATTGGTGGAATTATGCAGATGACACAACCTTGCTTGCTGAAACTGAGGAGGACCTGAAGCGCTTGCTGCTAAGGGTCAGGGACTACAGCCTTCAATATGGATTGAGGCTCAATGTCAAGAAGACAAAGATTCTCACCACTGGACCAATTGGCAGCATCAGGACGGGTGGTGAAGAGATTGAGATTGTTCATAGCTTTAGTTTGCTTGGCTCCACAATCAACACTCTTGGCACCAGCAACCAGGAAATGAAAAGACGTATTGCCATGGGAAAGTCTGCTGTTAGGGACCTCTCTAAAGTACTCAAGAGCAATGGTCTGTCTCTGGAGACAAAGGTGCGTCTGGTACAGGCCATGGTCTTTTCAATCACTTATGCATCAGAGAGCTGGACAATGACCAAGGAGGATAGAAGGAGAATTGATGCTTTTGAGCTTTGGTGTTGGAGAAGAATGCTGAAGGTGCCATGGACTGCTAAGAGAACAAACAGATTCTACTGCAAAGGGTTAAACCGGGATGCTCATTGGAGGCAAGGATTTTGAGGCTTCACCTGACATAGTTTGGTCATGTTGTAAGGAGAGACTGGTCCTTGGAGAGGGACATCATGCTTGGGAGGGTGGAGGGCAGGCACAGGATGGGAAGGCCATCTGGGAGATGGATTGATTCAGTGACTGGGGCAATTGGGATGAGTGTGTTGAAGGTGATGAGATTGGCACAGGACAGAGCAGAGTTTAGAGCTGTTGTACATAGGGTCGCTATGAGTCACAAGCAATTCGACAGCACATAACAACAACAACATTTCAATGGGAAAATTTGCACTTAGGGACCTCTCCAAAGTACTGGAGAGCAATGGTTTCTCTCTGGAGACTAAAGTGCGTCTGACACAGGCCATGGTCTTAACAATCACTTTTTATGTGTCAGAGTTGGACAATGACTAGGGAGGATAAAAGGAGAATTGATGGCTTTGAGCTGTGGTTCTGGAGAAGAGTATTGAGGGTACCTTGGACTGCTAAGAAAACAAACAGATTCTCCCTAGAGAGGGTTAAACCGGGCTTGTTCCTTCAAGCCAAGGATTCTGAGGCTTCGTCTGACATAGTTTAGACATGTTGTAAGGAGGAGCCAGTCCTTGGAGAGGGACATCATGTTTGGCAGTGTGGAGGGAAGACCCTCTATGTGGTGGATTGATTCAGTGACTGGGGTAATTGGAATGGGTATATCGGAGACAATTCAATTGGCACAGGACAGAGCACAGTTTAGGGTTGTTGTACATAGGATCGCTATGAGTCAGAAGTGACTCGACAGCACATAACAACAATGACAACAAACTGCAGCTATGTGAAATCCCTCCTTTATAAAATACTTAAATTCATATATATTTGTTTATATTTTATGGTTAATTAGCAAGTTAGTAGGAAATAATGTAATCTAGCAGATAAAATGAAAATTTATGTTATAATTTTTTCCATCAATTTAGTTCTATTTACACAAGTATAAATATTTAATTATAAATAAACTTATACATTCATATTAGAATAGTTTAAAACCCAAATTCTTCCCATTAAGGAAGCTTATATGTTCTAACCTTTTTAATAATAATAATTTTAATTCCTCAATGGTCCAATGGTGCTTAATTTTATAAAACATAATGCATAGAAATGATTATATGAAACACAACATGAATGAAGAATAGTGTCAAATACAATGTATATAAACTTTGTAAGCAAACCAATATACATTTTTTAAATCGAATTTACCAATAATTTATATGTAAAAATCATCTGTCAAGTAATTTAAAATGTTATCCACTCCTTTATCAAACATATTGATATTTTATAAACAAATTTGCATTCACATAAGGCACTGATAATATATAGATTATAAATGCATTACATTTTCTATTCTCAGTCCCTGATACCTGGAGATATTATGTTGTGTCAAGATTCAACTGGCAAGAAATTAACCAAAACCAATTATACAAATTAGTTAATACATGGAGGTAGAACAATTGAATTTTGCACAATCAATGACTTACTAATTGGAAATACATTTTATAAGAGACGTAAACACAGGATATACACATCGATTTCACCTGATGGTATGCATAGGAATAAGATTGATTACATCTGTGCAAAGAACCGATGGAGAAGCTGTGAAATCTAGTTCAGGAGCTGATTGTGGCACAGACCACCAACTAATCATATGCAAGTTCAAGCTGAAGCTGAGGAAACTTAAACCATACCCACGGGAACAAAAATATAAGTTTGCGTCTATCCCACATGAATTTCAGAACCATCTCAGGAACAGGATTAAGGCCTTGAACACTAATGAGTGAAGACCAGATGAGTTGTGGGAGGATATCAAAGGTATCATCCAGGAAGAGCGCAAACATTCATTACAAAGAGAGAGGAGTAAGAAAAGACCAAAATGGATGTCAGAAGAGACTTTGAATATTGCACTGGCGTGCAGAGAAACCAAAGCAGAAGGAAGAATTTAAGATACTAAAGAGCTGAATAGAGGATTTCAAAAGGCAGTGCGGGATGAAAAGGCAAAATATTACAACAAAATGTGCAAGGAGCTGGAGTCAGAAAAACAAAAGGCTGAACTCACTCAGCATTTCTTGAGCTCAAGGAACTGAAAAACAAATTCAAATCTTGAGTTTCTATAATCAATGATGCTTTAGACAGCATAGTAAATGATCCAGGAAGCATTAAAAGAAGATGGAAAGAATATAATGAGTCACTGTATTGAAAGGAATTGGCAGACACAGAAGAATTTCATGAAACAACATATGAACAAGAGCCTATGGTGATGAAGGAGGGTCAGGCTGCTTTGAAGGAAATAGCAAACAATAAGGCCCCAGGAATAGATGGTATACCAATTGATATGTTACAGCTAATAGATGCTGCCCTGGATGGGCTCACCAAGTTGTTTCAGGAAATCTGGAGAACAACCACTTGGGCAATTGACTGGAAGAGATCTATATATGTTCCCATTCCAAAAAAGGGTAACCCAACAAAGTGTCCAAACTATAGAACAGTATCTTTGATTTCACATGCAAGCAAGATTCTACTGAAGATTAGCCAAAAACGACTGGAACAGCACATCAGCAGAGAACTACCAGAAGTCCAGCCTGGGTTTAGAAGGGGTCGTGGTGCTAGGGATATTGTAGATAATGTCAGATGTATCTTAGCTGAAAGCAGGGAGTGCCAGAGGAATGTCTTTCTGTGTTTCATTGATTATGCAAAGGCATTTGACTGTGTGGATCATAACAAACTGTGGCTGACTCTGAGAAGAATGGGAATACCAGAACACTTGATCGTGCTAATGCAAAACCTATACTTGCACCATGAAGTAGTGAACAGAACAGAACAAGAAAACACTGCATGGTTCAAAATTGGGAAGGATGTATACCAGGGGTGTGTACTATCTCCATACCTTTTCAATCTGTACGCAGAACACATTATCTGGGAGGCTGGGCTCTATGAGGAGAAATATGGCATCAGGATCGATGGAAGATCTATCAAAAATCTGTGCTATGCAGATGACACACCTCGCTTGCTGAAACTGAGGAGGACCTGAAGCGCTTGCTGCAGAGGGTCAAGGACTGCAACTTTCAATATGGATTGAGGGTCAATGTCAAGAAGACAAAGATTCTCACCTCTGGACCAATTGGCAGCATCAGGATGGATAGTGAAGAGATTGAGATTGTTCATAGCTTTAGTTTGCTTGACTCCACAGTCAACACTCTTGGCACCAGCAGCCAGGAAATTAAAAGACATATTGCCATGGGAAAGTCTGCTGTTAGGGACCTCTCCAAAGTACTGAAGAGGAGTGATATCTCTGGAGACTGAAGTGCATCTGATACAGGACATGGTCTTTGCAATCACTTGTTATGTGTCAGAAAGTTGGACAAAGACTAGGGAGGATAGAAGGAGAATTGACGCCTTTGAGCAGTGGTTCTGGAGAAGAGTAATGAGGGTACCATGTACTGCCAGGAAAACAAACAGATTCATCCTGGAGAGAGTTAAACCAGGATGCTCCTTGGAGGCAAAGATTCTGAGGCTTCGTCTGACATACTTTAAACATATTGTAAGGAGGGACCAAACCTTGGAGAGGGACATCATGCTTGGTAGGGCGAAGGGACAGCGTAGGAGGGGAAGACCCTCTATGAGGTAAATTTATTTAGTGACTTGGTTAATTGGGATGGGTGTATCGGAGACGGTGAGATTGGCACAGAACAGAGAAGAGTTTAGAGCTGTTATACATAAGATTGTTATGAGTTGCAAGTGACTTGACGGCACATAACAACAGTTAATACATAAGGAAACAAAATACTTTTAATAATTAAAAGTGCAGAGTTTAAAAAAATGTTAAAAGACGGTTGTTATTTACCATTGAATCCACTATGACCTATAGTGACCACGTGAACTCTATCTTAAACTGTGCCATCCTAAATGTCCCAGCTCATTGTTGCAATCACTATGTCAGTCTATCTTATTGAAGATCTTCCTCTCTATGAGAGTTTAAATTTTTCTGTAAGACGTCTTTTTTGGAGGACTAGTCTCTCCCGACAATGCGCTCAAATTATATGACAAGAAGTTTTAACTTCCTTCCCCCCCCCTTTGTACTGGTTTTCTTACAACATTTGTACACATTGTTCACACTATTCTTCATTCACATTGTGTTTCATGCAGCCATTCTCACCATTCTCATGCATTATGTTTTATAAAAATGACCATTGAACCTGCCCAATCTTACCCTTTCTTTCCATATCCTTCCTGTTTACGTGTCCCCCCCCGCAACTATCAAACTATGAGACCTTGTGATTTCATTCCTACTAATTCTTAGCCCTCCCCCGTTGAGCTCCCAGGCATGTTTTACTAGTTATTCATGTATTTCTACAATAATGGTCTTATGCAGTATTTGTCTTTTTAGATTGTGTCGGTTGACACAGCATAATGCTCTCCAGGCTCTCCCAAGTTATGTAGTATTTTTTTGAAATTGTTACTCCTGAGTGCTGCATAGTATTCTATTGTGTGAATGTACCATAATTTCTCAATCCATTCAGTTATGGTTAGACATTTGGGCTGTTTCCATATTCTTGCAATGGTGAATACAGCTGCTATAAACATTAGTGTACTAATCTTGGTTTGTTCTTAGTTGTCATTTGTTGTTGTTGTTGTTAAGTGTCACTGAATCGTAGGTGACTCATAGCGACCTGATGAGTGAAAGACCTGGACAGTTATTTAACTTTCATCCTTTCTGTAGGTTCATAGGGTTTCTGGAGACAAGCTATTAAGGAAGTGGATGACACTCCTACTTCCAAGCTTGTTTTAATTGGGGAACTCCACCAAACACTGTCTACCATGGGTAACCATTATCACATTTGACACACCAGTGTCACAGTGTTTATTTAGCTTCACAGCAACCATGAGTTGCCTCTTTACAGCAAATGGAAAGACCAGGGCTATACAACCTAAAAAAATGAGAAAAACGAATTAAAAACAGGGCTGAGAACTGTGGATTAAAGCCACCCACCTTTGGCTTTGTAGCATCACTTTCTGTTCACTAGGCCAACTGAGCTCTCTCTTTGTTGTTGTTGTTTTTGTTGTTGTTAAGTGCCATCGAGTCATTCTCATTTACTTAGGGTATATTCCTAGTAGTGGAATAGCTAGGTCATATGAAGTTTCTGTGTTCAACTTTTTGAGGAAATGCCAAACTGTTAAAAAACTGAGTAAAGCCCCAAAGCATAAAGTTTATAAGAGACAAACTGGGACCAAGCTTAGAAGGCCTAATCTGTGGTATAAAGAAGCTGCCAAGTACATCCAGAAATGCACAATCTGGAGAGGATAAAATTGATGAATGGGACTTTCTAAAGATTAAATCTCTGTGTTCATCAAAACCCTTTTCCAACAAGATGAAAAGAAAGCCTACTGACCAGGAACAAACATTTGGCAATAGCATCTCAGACAAATGTCTCATAACAAAAGTTTAGAGAATACTCCTGGACCTCCAAAAGGAAAAGACTGACAATCCAATTACAAAATGTGCAAAAATCACGGAAAGGCTTTTAACAGGAAAAGACATTCAGGTGGCCAACAGACACATGAAGAAATGTTCAAAAGCACTGTCACTAAGAGAGATGCAAATCACAACCAAAATGATATACCATCTCACCCTAGTAGTAGTGGCAAAGTTTATTAGGAGAGTAAACAATAAATGATGGAAAGGATGTGGAGAATTGGAAACAATCATAAACTGTTGGTGAGATTCTAAAATAGTTTTACCTTACTTGACACCAAGAGGCAACCTTCTTACACTTTCTCCAAGACAGGATTGTTGTTTTAACGGTCCATGAAATATTCGGAGAATAGTAGTGGATTAGTGGGAAAGGATTTGAGTCATCAACCTAAAAGATTTGAATCCACAAGCAGCTCCAAGGAGATAAATGTGCAAATTCCTTCTTGCACTTACAGACCTTAAAAATATATTTGCAGGTTTGTTATAAATGAGTTCAAACTTGAAATGGCAATTACAACATTCAATACTCTAAACCAACAACACAATTAAAAAGCATCAATTTTTCTTCTATTATCCTTATTCATTGTCCAACTTTCAGATGTATAAAAGCAATTGAAAACACTATGGGTTGGGTCAGACACACTTTAATCTTTAAACAGACAACACTGCTCTTTAGCATTTTGGAGAAATGTTTGACTGCAGATTTTCTCAATGCAACATATCTTGATTTCTTTATGGCCACTACATGGGTACTGATTGTGAGCCTATTTTTGAGTAACAGAGTGAAAGATATTATTCCTTCAATAGATTAATTTGAGGTGTTGCTGAAGAAAGTAACTTTTTAAAAAAAACTAAAGATTAAAAAAGGAATTCCAAAAGAGCATTTTAGAAATTGCAATTGTTTCTAAACTTTTATTAGAAATAAATTTATTTTGATGTTGTTGTTGTTGTTGTTATGTGCTATCGAATCAACTACGACCCATAGCCACACTATGTACAGCAGCTCTGAACCCTGTCCTGTCCTGAGACAGTCTCTCTAATTCTTGCACATCAACCCCCTTTGCCCAGTCACTGAATAAATCTTTCCCATCTGGAGTCTTTCTCTCTTGTGCTGTTCCTCTACCCTTCCAAGTATTCTGTCCTTCTCCAAGGTCTGGCCTCTCCTGGCCATGTGCCCAAAGTATGTGAGATGGACCTTCAAAATCCTAGCCTCCAAGGAGAAACTTGATTTCACCATCTCCAAGACAGACCTATTTGGTTTTTTGGCAGCCCATGGTACGTTCAAGAGTCTTCCCCAGCACTGCAATTCAAAGACATCAATTCTTCTGTCATCCTTAGTTATTGTCCAGCTCTCTGATGTATAACAAGTAATTATAAAGACCATCACCTGAATTAGGTGGATTTTAGTCTCTACATTGACATCATTGTTTTTCAGTACCCTGGAGAGATATCTCTGACAGCAGATTTTTCCAATTAATTCATCTTTTGATTCCATGACTGCTGGTGCTATGAGTGTAGCTTGTGCAGCTGAGCTAGCTGTAATTGCTAACAATATCAATCTTTCCTCCATCTCTTATGGTGCTGCCAATTAGCCTAGTTGTAAAAATTTTTATCTTTTTTTCAATTTTTTAGGTTTTTAAAAAATTATTTTTATTGACATTTTAATGAAACATTACAGAAAACTTGGATTTCCATTCCTTCATGGTTGCACATTTTTCTTTCTACCCTCCCTCCAGTTCACTTTTCTCTTTAAAAAAATATTTTTCTTGTTCCACAATTTCCTTCCTCCCCCACCCCTCCAGCCCACTTTGCTATGCATTTCTTATTCTGGATTATTGTCATGCAAATAATATCTAATCAGTATGTTTTTCAAGTTATGTCACAGTATTATTTACAGCCAGAAAGCCAATGTCAATGTCAATGTCAACGTACACTTGGCATTGCAATAAACACTTTTTCTTTCTCATAAATTTGTGCAATTTTTCTAAATTTATGTGAAAGTATCATGTGCATCTTACCTTAATTCCAGAAGAGATATCTGGACACTTTCATATTTGGCTTCATAGAAATCCTGTCACCATTAAATTTTTGTCCTTAACTATATTTGACAGATGTAAGAGAAAAATAATAGGCATCCAATAAAATCTATGAAAGAGAAATAAGTAACAAATTGAATAAAAAATTAATACAAATTATTTGTTGACATTTTACCTATAACTGAAAGAAAAAGAGCAAAAAAAGGTCAGGAAAAAAGAGCAAATATGAAGATTTTGAGAAAGAAATGAACAAGAAGAATTCAAGAAATGAAGATTATGTTTTGCGGCCATGTGTGACATAACTTAATCTTGAATTGTTCTTAATTAAATTTTAGAAAATTCTACATCTAACATATAAAAAGTATTTTGGATGAGAATTACACTAAAACCTAGATTAACATATAGTGTTGTGTAATAAATGCAATTTTCAATGTTTCCATTATTGGACCAGTAAATGAGATGATAATTATGAACACTATGTAGATAATAAATATATCTTTAATATGATCCTGAATTTGATGTCTCAATATTTTCTTTGTAGATTAAAATCTGTAATAGATATTACATATTAAATTCTAATTGTTTATGTTCTATTTTAAAATAATTTTACTAATTCTAAATTCACAAATTATTTTGTAATATTTTCTTTTTATTATATAGAACACAAGTCATACACCATTAGATTATAATTTCTGGTTTATTTCTTAAATTGAGAATCTATAAAATCATCTGTACACAGATTCTGTAGTTTTAATTGTCGTATCTCATTGACTACTGACTGGAAATGATTGACAGGTATGAGATTTGGTAGCACCTTTCTATATCCCCTTAGGCATAGCTTAAGGAAGCTTCAGGTGCCTGTGGGAGTCCCAAAATAGTTGAGGAGACCTCCAAACTCTCTCTACCTTTACTACTAATTTTATTGTTGTTGTATCAGGACTTGGCCATATGTATATCTTGTTTGACCTGGATATATTGATTTACTTAACTGATGTCCTTGGGGCAATTTCTGTCAATTAAATGAACATGCTAGCAACAGATTAAAAAGTAATTAGACATTTGATTAATTCCTTCTTTCACTGACTGATGTGTGAATTCACCCATAGTTTATCAAACTTCTTTCTATTGCATTGATATAAACCATGGAACCTGGCTGTTTCAAATCAATTTCTAGCAAAGTTTATTCATTATGACTTATAGAAAAACATTTAATTTCACTGACTCCCTGTCTTCATCTTAAAATGAAGATAATATTTCTATTAACCCAAAGTATTACCTTTTTAAAGATAGCAAACAGTAAACTATTTTCAGAAGTTTTGCTTTAAGAATTTTGGCAAATATGTGACCACCCAAAATTAGAATATAAAGAAACTCCATAACTAAACAAAGCTCTTTCTATTATCACTCTGTATGCATATCTCCCCAAGTCCACCAGTGATTTTGAAGATTACTCATCTTTTTTTATTTTACTCTACAAATTTGTATCATTGAGAATATCATATGAATGTAAAAACATGATATTTAATTTTTGAGAATGGTGTTTTTGTCTCAGTATATTGACTTTTGATACATATATAAAAGATAAGTTGATTTCTTCAAGGTAAGTATTATTTCATCCAGCAATAGATAAGTATTATAGTCTAAATATCATTGCTTTTATTTTAATCAGCATCAAATAAAATTTGCACATGAGCAGTTTATGAACTGTTCTTTGATTAGTCCCTGGCATTGCCATGATGGTTGGTAGTAAGCTTCTTCATTGTCATAACATGTTGTTGTTGTTATGTGCCGTCGAGTCGCTTGCGACTCATAGCGACCCTATGTACAATAGCCCTAAACTCTGCTCTGTCCTGTGCCAATTGCACTGTCTCTGACACTCCCATCCCGATTATCCCAGTAACTGAATCAATCCAATTCATAGAGGGCCTTCCCCTCCTTTGCCGTCCCTCCACCATCCCAAGCATGATATCCATCTCCAAGGACTAGTCTCTCCTCACAACATGTCCAGAGTATGTTAGATGGAGCCTCAGAATCCTTGCCTCCAAGGAGCCACCTGGTTTAACCCTTTCCAGGACGAATCTGTTTGTTTTCCTAGCAGTCCATGGTATCCTCAATACTCTTCTCCAGCACCACAGCTCAAAGGCATCAATTCTCCTTCTAACCTCCTTGGTCATTGTCCAACTCTCTGATGCATAACAAGTGATGGCAAATACCATGGCCTGTATCAGACACATCTTAGTCTCCAGAGAGACACCATTGCTCTTCAGCACTTTGGAGAAGTTCCTAACAGCAAACTTTCCCATGGCAATGCGCCTTTTAATTTCCTGGCTGTTGTTGCCAAGAGTGTTGACTGTGGTGACAAGTAAACTAAAGCTGTGTACAATCTCAATCTCTTCACCATCCATCCTGAAGCTGCCAATTGGTCCAGTGGTGAGAATCTTTCTCTTCTTGACATTGAGCCTCAATCCATATTGGAGGCTGCAGTCCTTGACCCTCTGCAGCAGGTGCTTCAGGTCCTCCTCAGTTTCAGCAAGCCGGGTTGTGTCATCTGCATAACGGAGATTGTTAATAGACCTTCCACCAATCTTGACCCCACATTTCTCCTCAGAGAGCCCAGACTCCCTGATAATCTGTTCTGCATGCAGGTTGAAAAGGTATGGAGATAGGATGCGTCCCTGGTGTACGCCCTTCCCAAATTTGAACCATGCAGTGTTCCCTTGCTCTGTTCTGACGATTGCCTCCTGGTCCAAGTATAGGTTTCACATTAGCATGATCAAATGTTCTGGGATTTCCATTCTTCTCAGAGTCAGCCACAGTTTGTTATTATTCACAAAGTCAAATGCCCTTGCATAGTCAATGAAACACAGATAGACATTCCTCTGGTATTCTCTGCTTTCAGCTAAGATCCGTCTAACATCAGCTACAATATCCCTAGTACGACGACCCTTTCTAAACCCAGCCGGGACTTCCGGGAGTTCTCTTCTGATGTGCTGTTACAGTCATTTTTGGATAATCTTCAATAAAATCTTGCTCGCATGTGAAATCAGTGAGATTGTTCTATAGTTTCAACACTCTGTTGGGTCACCTTTCTTTGGGATAGGAACAAATCTCGATCTCTTCCAGTCAGTTGGCCAAGTGGTTGTTCTCCAGATTTCTTGGCACAACTCGGTGAGCACGTTCAGGGCAGCATCTGTTAGCTGAAATATGTCAATTGGCATACCATCTATTCCTGGAGCCTATACAATCTATCTGCGTGTTCTCGCTCAACCATGTGGCCTAGGAAAGCCATTCTGAACAATAAACCCAATATACCACAATCTCTATGCATCTACCTATTCTGGATATGTCATATTAGTGAGCTCATATAATATTTGTCCTTTTATGATTAAGTTGGAAGAAACCCTCTTTTTCCTCTTTTTGGCTCTGGTTGTTGGTGCACATGTTAGAATGTATTGGTTTTCCCTGGACTTCCTTGTATGCGTATGGGTATTATCCTGTCATTCACAATATTGTATTTCAAGACAGATCTAGAAATCACTTTTTTAACTGTGAAAGCAACTCTATTCTCCCCCACCTTTTCTTCTCCATCATAGTAGATCATAAGATGGTTTGACAAAAAAAAATGCCCCATGCCAGTCCATCTCATCTCACCAAATCTAGTATGTCAATATTTATGCATTCCATTTCTTCCTTAACAATATCCAGTTTTTCTACGTGCATGGTTCTCATATACCATGTTCCAATTACTTGTGTCTGTATATAACTGTTTCTTCTCCTTCTTTTTTTTATTTGTTTTACAATAATTTTAATGAACATTTACAGAAAATTTGGATTTCCATTCATTCATTGCTGCACTTCTTTACTGGCCCAGCCCTCTCCCCCATCCCAGTTCGCTCCTCTCTTTCAAAAGTAAAAGAAAGACTCCCTCCCTGGTACACAATCCCCCTGCACCCTCCCACCGTCCCAAGTACACTCCACTATGCAACCTTAATTGTGGACTCTTGTGATAACCATAATACCCTACCATACATCGCTTTTAAATTATTC
>NW_006399819.1:6963783-6973975 GCF_000299155.1 Elephantulus edwardii
ATAAACATGGGTGTGCATATATCTGCTTGGATGTCAGTTATGGTCTCTTTGGGATATATTCCCAGTAGTGGAATTGCTGGGTCAAATGCTATCTCTATTTGCAACTTTTTGAGAAAACACCATACAACCTTCTACAGTGGTTGCCTTGCCAGCATTTGTTGCTTGCTGTTCTGCTAAATTTTGCTGTTCTGACCGGGGTGAGATGATATCGCATAGCTGTTTTGATTTGCATCTCTCTTAGAGTTAGGGATTTTGAACATTACTTAATGTGTTTGTTGGCCATCTGAATGTCTTCTTTGGTGAAGTGTCTATTCATATCCTGTGCCCATTTTTCAATTGGATTATTTACTTTATCTTGTTGTGGTGCTCAAGTATTTTATAAATTCTAGATATAAGTCCCTTATCTGACATGTCATTACCAAACACTTTTTCCCAGTCTGTGACTTCCCTTTTAACCCTGTTGGAGAAGTTTTTGGATGCGCATAGGGATTTGATTCTTAGAAGGTCCCATTCATCTATTTTATCTTCTCCTGGTTTTAGATATTTTTTTTTAAATGGGAGAAGGAGCCAAAGCAGTGGCTAGTCTTTATTAGAAAGAAGGAAACATTCCAGCACATTTAGACTACGTCAGTGGGAGCATGAGCACAATTAGGGGCTCACTCAGTGAGCTAACTGGTGGGGCACCAGCTTGTAATGGGTCCCACAATTAGGGCATCGCTGTGCATCGCCTTTGTGTAGCCAAAACCAGATCACAACACTGTTGTCTTCTTCACAGATGCAGCCTACTATTCGCTTATTGGTGATGGAGGGAACAAAATTAGGATCTTCCTTAGTGCCTACAGCTGCCTTTGGAGCAAGCATATTGTACGGATCCTGGCCTTTCCGGGCAGCCATCATGACCTCCCGCTCCAACCCTGTCGCCTGATCATCATCGGTAGGGACACCACCGCCAGACACCATCGAGAGCACGACGGCGATGCCATTGGGACTGCGGGCCCTCGAGGCTTGAGCGGCCAATGCTCCAGCTCCACGAAATAATCTTGAAACCTGAAGCCAGAAGCAGCAGCAGTGCCGGAAGGACGCTCAGGATCAGGTTGTGGATTTTTCAGCATACTTGGAAGACTGTTTATGTTGTGGATTAGGACTTTTAGAGTTCTTCCAAGCTTTTCTTGAATGAAGTTTATAGTCCTTGGTTTTAGTCCAAGGTCCATGATCCACCTTGAGTTGGTTTTTGTATATGGAGTGAGGTGTGGATCTTGCTTGAGTCTTCTGCAGATATTTTTTTCAATTTTGCCAGCACCATTTGTTAAAAAGGCTGTCATTTCTGCACTTAACTGATTACATTTCCTTGTCAAAAATCATTTGACCATATGTAGATGAGCTGATTTCTGCGCTCTCAATTCTATTCCATTGATCTATGCGTCTGTCATTGAACCGGTACCATGCTGTCTTAACCACCACAGCAGTGTAGTAGGATTTGAAATCAGGGAGTGAGATGCCTCCTACCTTTTTTCTTTTTTTGAGGAGTGCTTTGCTTATTTGGGGCTTCTTTCCATTCCAAATGAAACCGGAGATTACCTTTTCCATCTCCTTGAAGAATGGGATTGGTATTTTAATTGGGATTGCATTGAACATGTAAATTGCATCTGGTAGTATTTCCATTTTCACAATATTGAGTCTTCCTATCCATGAGCAAGGGATATTCTTCCACTTCTCCAGGTCTCTTTTTGTTTCTTGTAGTAGTAATGTTTTGTAATTTTCTTTGAATAGATCCTTTGTGCTTCTAGTTATATTTACTCCCAAATATTTTATCTTGTGATTAGCTATTGTGAAGGGTATTGCTTTTCTTAGCTTCAGCTCTGTATTCTCTTAGTCTCTGTGGAGAAACCCAACTGATTTTTGTATGTTGATCTTGTATTCTGCTACTCTGCTGAATTGGTCAACTACGTCCAATAGTTTTCTTGCTGACTCTTTAGGATTTTCTAGGTATACTATCATATCATTTGCATAGAGAGATAATTTTACCTCCTCCTTGCCAATTTGGATTCCTCCTATTTCCTTCTATTGTCTTACTGCTCTCGCTAAGACTTCCAATACAATATCGAATAAGAGAGGTGAGAGTGGGCATCCTTGCAAAGTTCCTATTCTTAGAGGGAATGCTTTTAACCTCTCTCTGTTGAGAACGATGTTGGCTCTTGGGTTTTCATAAATACTTCCTGGATCATTTAACATTCTGCCAAAAGCATTCTTGATTATAGCAACTCGAGATTTGAATTTGTTCTTCAGTTCCTTCAGCTTAAGAAATGCTGAGCGAGTTCTGCCCTTTTGATTTTCTGACCTCAAGTCCTTGCTCATACAATGTATTTTATATAATTATTATTGACCTATGTCTATTATTAGAAAGGTGAAACCAGGCTGCTCCCTGGGGGCAAAGACTTTGAGGCTCCATTTCACATACTTTGGACATGTGCCCAGGAGGGACAAGTTGTTGGAGAGTGACATCACGCTTGGAAGGATGGAGGGATAGTGTGGGAGAGGAAGACCCTGGATGAGATAGATTGACTCAGTGACTAGAGAAATGGGATTAGTTCTGTTAAAGACAATGAGGTTGGCTCAGGATAGGGCAGATTTCAGAGTTAGTGTACAAAGAGTCACTATGTGTCAGAGGTGACTCAATGCACATAACAACAACAGTAACATCATAATGCCCTTTATTACCTCATCCCCTCAAATCCCCATTTAATCCTTCCCATTCCTTCACCTTACTAAACTTTGCTATCCTAGTGATCTTCATCCTTCCCCTTTTTCTGCTCTCTTTCCCCCTTTTCCTTCTCTTGTTGGTATTTATACACATCTTTTTCAGTTGTCCTTCTATTTATATGTTATATATGCTATATTTATCCTTATAATACTGAGTTAGTTCACTCAGAATAGTGCTTTCTAGATTATCCCATGTGTTATAGTGTTTTACAAAATTGTTTTTCCTCAGTGCTGCATAATAGTCCATTGTGTGAATGGACAATCATTTTGGTTTTGTTTTTCTTTTTTTAATTGCCAGATAGTTGATGAATGTTTCTACTATTTCCATTTTCTTGCTATTGTGAATGATGGTATGAACATAAGTGTACATATCTCTGTTGGAGTCTCAGTTTTCCTTAGAGTCTATTCCTAGCAATGAAATAGGTAAGTCATATGGGATTGCTATGTTCAGATTTTTAAGGAAATGCCAAACTGTCATCTACAGTCCTACACTTCTAGAAACTCATTAAGAATGTGTAAGGATTCCAATATCTCTGCATCACTCCAAAATTTACTGCTTGCTAGCTTGTTAAGCTTTGCTATTGTTATTGCTTTTCTGATTTTCATCTCTTTTATTGTCAATAATTTTACAATTTCTGAGTGTGTTCATTGACCATATGAAGTTTTCCTTTGTGAAGTCTTTTCATGCTTTTTTGCCCATTTTGTTTAACTCAATAGTCTTGTGGAAGCCTTGTAGTATTCTGTAAACTTTTGTTGTGAGACCCTGGTCAAATATTTTTTTCCAGTCTGTAAAGTTTTTCCCCTTATTAGAAAAAGGTTCGATTCACAAAGACATAATTTTTTAAAAGGTAACAATTCTTTCTTATCGTTTTTTATTTTGTATTGGTTTGCTTACGATGTTCATATACTTGTGTTTCACAGTATTCTTCATTCACATTGTGTTTAATACAATCATTTAGATGCGTTTTGTTTTATAAAATTGATCATCATTGGACTCTGCCTTTTCAAGTCCTTGATGGATTTTTCTCATTTCTTTACCCACTCCCTCCATACACCAAATTGTGAAACCCTGGGATTTCACCTCTACCCTTCCTCACCCCTTTGCTCCCACCTCTTCCCCCCTTGGATAGACCCTGCTACTCCACTACTAAAATTATACCCAAGTAAATTAGAACTGAGTCATGCTCAACTCAGTGCAATAAATAACAACAAATTAGAACTGAGACACAAACCAAGATTTGTATACCAGTGTTTATAGAAACATTATTCACTATCACAAGAATAAAAAAAAAAAAAAAGCTCAAATGTCCAACCAAAACTGACTGGAGGGAGAAACTGTGGTGCATTCACACAGCAATGGAATACTATGTAGCACTCACAATCAACAATTTTGAAAAATACTATACAACTTAAGAGAGACTGAAGAGCATTATGCTGAGTGAACTACTCAGTCTCATAAGGTCAAACAGTGCATAAGACCATTACTGTAAAAATAGGAGAAGATCTCAAATTTCTCTTCTCTGGGTTGTGCATTTCTGGCTATATTTGCAAGCCTATTTAGGCTTTGTTGTTGTTGTTGTTAGGTGCCTTTAGTTGAGCAAGACTCATAGCAATCCTATGAATAAAAGATCTGAATGTCCCTGTTCTATCCTTTTCCATCCTGATGTATGATGCACAAGAGCCCATTATGACCATCACCATGTCAGTCTACCTGGTCGAGGGTCTTCCTCTCCTTTGCTGACTCTCCATCCTTCTAATCATCATGTCCCTCTCCAAGGAATTGTGCCTCCTAGCAACATGCGCAAAGTATGTGAGGTGAAGTCTTATCATTTTTGCTTTCAAAGAGCATTCTGGCTGTACCCTCTCCAAGGCATATCTGTTTGTTCTCTTGGCCGTCGATGAGACGTTCAGTGTTCTTCTCCAGCACTATAGCTCAAATGCATCAATTCTCCTGTTATACTTATTCATCATCCAGCTCTCAGATGCATAGCAAGTGATCAGAAAGACTATGACCTGAATCAGACATACCTTAGTTCTCAAACTGACATCATTACTAATCAATAATTTGGAGAGGTCCTTAACTGCAGATTTTCCCAGAGCCATGCATCTCCTTATTTCCTGACTGCTGATAGTAAGAGTATTAATTATGGATCCAAGCAAGATGAAATGGTTGACAGTTTCAATATCCTCTCCATCCATCATGATGTTGTCTGTCAGTTCAGTGGTAAGAATCTTTGTTTTCTTCAAATTGAAATGCAATCCGTAATGAAGATTGTATTCCTTGATCTTCTGCTAGGGCTTTTAAATTTGGTCCCATTTTATCTCTTGTGATTGTTATAGTTTTGGAGTTTACCTCTTATCCATTTTGAGTTGATTTTTGTGTAAGGTGTAGATATGGATGCTATTTCCGTTTTCTCCAGGTAAATGTCCAGTTTTGTCAGCATCATTTGTTGAAGAGGTTGTCTTTTCCTATTTAATAGGTTTTGATTCCCTGTCATACTAAGTTACTATAGGTTGATGGATTAATCTCTAGATTCTCAATTCTATTCTTTTGGTCTACATATTGTCATTGTACTAATACCATGCTGTTTTTGTTACTATGGCTGTGTAGCAGATTTTGATATCAAAAAAATGTTCTTCCTTATACTTACGTTTTATTTTTTCAGGAGAGCTTTGCTTGTTTGGGTGTCTTTCTAAATAAATTTGCCATTCCCCCCCCCCCATCTCTTTGAAAAATGAGCTTGGCATCAATACTGGGATTATGCAGAACATGTAGATGACTTTCGTAGGATTATAATTTTCCTATCTTGAATCTTCCTATCCAAGAATAATAAATATTTACCTATTTAATTAAGTTTTCTTGTTTCTCATAGTCATGTTTTCTAATTTTCCTCAGAAAAGTATGTTAAGTCTCTTTTGTTTTGTACCATCAAGAACTGACCCTCTTGCTGGTTTTCAGAGGCAGTAAATTACATGGCAGGAGATTGCTCATCATTCTACCATGGAGTACCTTTTGGGTTTGAACTGCCTGCCTTTGTGTTGGCAATGCAATTTGTAAGCCACCAGGGCTCCCTTTTGTGTTTCTAGTTAGATTGATTCCCAAATATTTCATCTTTTGCTTGGCTATTGTAAATGATACTGTTTTTTGTTTGTTTGTTTTCTGTGTTCTTTGATGCAGTAGAGAAATTTCACTGATTTTTTTTTCATTTAAATCTTGTATCTGGCCATTCCAGTAAACTGGGCTACTGGATATAATCTTGCTTGCTGAAACTGAGGACGACCTGAGACATTTGCTACAAAATGTCAAGAACTATATCCTTCAATATGGATTGAAACTTAACATCAAGATAACAAAGACTGTGATCACTGAGCCAATTGGCAGCCATCTTGAAATACAGGGAAGAAATTGAGATTGGTAACAGCTTTGGCTTGCTTGGCTCCACAATCAACACTCTTGGTCCCAACAGCCAGGATATCAAAAGACAAAATTCAGTGAGAAAATCTGATGTTGGGACCTCTCCAGGCCAATGATGTCAGTATAGAGACTTAACTGTCTGATTCAGGTCGCGGTCTTTTCAATTACTTGCTATACATCAGAGAGCTGGACAATGAATAAGGATGATATAAGAAGAGTTGATTCATTTTCATTTGTTTCAAGGAATCTTTTAATTTCATTCTTTGTTTCTTTTATAACCTTATCCTGTTCTATCAGAGAGTTACTTAATTTCCACATAGGTGGCTTTATTGCCTGTGATTTTGAACATTTCTTCACATGTCTGTTGGCTTACAAATGTCTTCCATGTCTTTTGTCCATTTTATAATTGGGTTATCAATCTGGTTGTTTGATGTTTTTTCGGTTTTGGTTTTTTGGGTTTTTTTGCAGGCCCTGTAATATTCTATAATTTTTGTTATAAAACCCTCGGTTGAGATTTTCTTACCAAATATTTGTGGGGTTTTTGGTGTGTGCGTTTTTGGTGTTTTGTTATTGTTGGGTTTTGTTTGTTTGGGTTTTCTTTTTTTTCTCATTCAGTAGGTTTTCTTTTCACTCTGTTGGAAAATGTTTTTGATACACACAGGGATTTAATCTTTAGACGATCCTTTTCATCCTCTTTATCCTTTCCAGACTGTATATTTCTGGTTGCATTTGTCACCTTGTTTATATCATAGGCTCAGCCTTGTAAGTTTTGTCTTTTTATCTCTTATGGTCTTTATGGTTTGGGGCTTTACTCACAGGTCTCTGACTCTTCTTGAGTTGATTTTTGTGTATGGTGTGAGACATGAATCCTGCTTCAACTTTCTGCAAGTAGCAGTCTCATTTTTGCCAATATAATTTGTTGAAGGGGTTTGTGTTTTGTTTTGTTTTTAATTTCCCCATATGTTAGGTTTTGTTTCCTTATTGAATATCAGTTGACAATAGGTACATGGGTACCAGATATTTCTGGGTTAATATCTATTCTACTCCATTGGACTGTGTGCTTAACATTTGACTTATTTTATCAACATACAAGAATAGGTTAAAAATTCAGTCTTATCAACTCCCTTCCTTAGCTATAATAATGACTCAGTTCCCCTGGACAGGATGAACACTAGCCATGTTGATTGAAGTTGTTTTTCATTCACTCACAGTGTTGCCACTACATTACTGCAATACTCAGAACAAAAATATTTTCAGTTGATGCCGGATAGAAATACTCTACTACAAATGACTGCATACATTTCCTCAAATCAAAACCAACCAACCAAACAGAAAACAATAAAAATAAAAGAATATGAGATTTGGTACTATGACATTAAATGGTGAAAAATGTGCTGTGATACTGACATAGAATGTAAGTCTAAAACAAACAAAAACGAAATAAATTACTCCCAACATTGCTTCTCTAAATAATGATTGCAAATAAAAGATAGAAGTACGCTATTTCCTCTAGATTAAAATTCTAGATCATGTTATCTTACCAGAAAGACTTATAAACATTAAGGAGGACGATAAACTGTTATTCACTGACTCATTGTAATATTTATTTTATAGGAATTTTCTCAGTTGTAGGGTTTATTTTAATAGATTTTTTACTGTATGAAGGGCTAAATAAAAAGGGAAACTGGATATGTCTCACATAATAGGATTGAAATCACATATCAAAGATTTTATTATTACTCTCAACACTATCATGTGTGTGTGCAGAAGGTGATTTATAAGACTTATTTTAGGGAATTAGGCTTAATGCAACATATTATATACATATATATAAAAATTTCATCTATTGGTGGTGTGGTGCTTAAAAAAGTCATGCTGCTAACTCAAAGGCCAAGTCCCTCTCACAGTGCAAATACTTAAGCTGCTCCAAGAGAGAAAAATGGGCAATTTCTTTCCATGTTTCTAACAGTGTTAGAAACAACGGAGAATCAGCTATGAGTAGAAACTGGTTCAATAGCATTGAGTATAGTAGTGTAAATATATTCCAATGAAATTTTATACCCACTTGTCATTTATGCTATGTGCATATGCACATATAAAACATATATACATATAACCACTATTATGTTTATGTTAGCTCAGTATAGATAAAGGTACAGAAAAGTATACTCTTTTCCAGTATGCATGAGAGTTCTACTGTGTGGTTTAATACAAAAAACGTCTATGATATCCATCTGTAAAAAGAGAAAGGGCCACAGGAGGATGGCCATATCTCAACTTTACCAAATTCAAAATGGGAAACTGTCTCTACTGACAACATCAAAAATACAAAACTTATTTCTATGAGGTCCAACATGTTATCCACACTACCACTCCTCTTTATACTCATCCCAACACTAATCTTACTACTATCCGGTCTGAAATACATTACAATAGGTCACAGACCACACAGAACCATATTAGGAATGTCAAAAGGCTATTAATTCAAGTTAGTAAAGAAGAATGTCTATTTGTGCTTTATTGACTATGAAAAGGCATTTGACTGTGTGGATCATGACAAATTGTAGCTGATAATGAGAAGAATGTGAACCCAGAGCACTTGATTGTGTTCATGAAGAACCTATATCTGGATCAGGAGGCTGTTGTATGACTCGAGCGGAGGAACACTGTATGGTTTGGAATTGGGAAGGGAGTGCATCAGGAATGTATTCTCTCTCCATACGTGTTCAATCTATATGCTGAAAAAATTTTTTTGAGAAGCTGAACCCTATGAAGAGTAATGGGACATCAGGATTGTAGGGAGACTCATCAATAACCTGTGTTATACAGATGACACAACCTAGTTAGCTGTGAGAAGTGTTTGAAGCACTTGTTATAGAAGATGAAGGAATACAGCCCCAAAAATGGATTGTGTCTCAATATCAAGAAAACAAATATTCTTACCACTGTACCAAAAGGCAGTGTCATTATGGATGGAGAGGAGATTGAAACTGTCAACAGCTTCATCTTGCTTGGATCCGCAATTAATACCCTTGGCACAAGCAGTCCTGAAAGGAGACACATTGCTCTAGGAAAATGTGCAGTTAGGGACCTCTCCGAGTTATTGAGGAATAGTGATGTGAGTTTAAGGACTAAGGTGCATCTGATTCAGTCCATAGTCTTTCTGATTACTCACTATACATCCAAGACCTGGACAATAAACAAGGATCACAGAAAAAGAATTGATGCCTTGGAGCTCTGATGTTGGAGGAGAACACTGAACATCCCATGGATGGCCAAGGGAAGGAATAGAAATGTCTTGCAGAGGGTGCAACCAGAGTACTCTTTGGAGAAAAGAATGATGAAGCTTCATCTCATATACTATGGACATATTGCTAGAAGGTGCTATTCCTTGTAAAAGGACATGATGTGCGGGATGATAGAGGATCAGTGAAGGAGAGGAAACCACTTAAACCAGGTGGATTGTCTAAGTGTTACAGTGGGATCTTGTGTGTCAGAAAGAGTGAGGATGGCACAGAACATGACTAGACACAGGTCTTTTGTTAATAGGGTCACTAGAAGTTGTACTCGACTTGATGGTATGTAACAACAACAAAATACTGAAAATAATGATGGTTTATGGTTATAAAAGTCAATAGTTTATAATCTTGGAGGTAACCACCTTTTTATCATAAAGAACATTTACCATATGTTGTTGTCTGTTGTTATGTGCCGTCGAGTCATTTCCGACTCATAGCGACCCTATGCACAACAGCCCTAAACCCTGCTCTATCCTGCACCAACCGCACCGCCTCTGACACACCCATCCCTATTACCCCAGTCACCGAATCAATCCATCTCATAGAGGGTCTTCCCCCCCTGCGTTGTCCCTCAACCCTCCCAAACATGATGTCCCTCTCCAAGGACCCTTCCCTCCTGACAACATGTCCAAAGTATGTCAGACGAAGCCCCAGAATCCTTGCCTCCAAGGATTATCTTGGTTTAATCCTCTCCAAGACAAATCCGTTTGTTTTCCTG
>NW_006399819.1:6974754-6997517 GCF_000299155.1 Elephantulus edwardii
GCCAAGATCCATCTAACATCAGCAACAATATCCCTAGTACCACGACCCCTTCTAAACCCAGCCTGGACTTCTGGTAGTTCTCTGCTGATGTGCTGTTCTAATCGTTTTTGGATAATCGTCAGTAAAAACCTATCCATATAGTGACTAGAAATATGATTCACATCTGTTTTATAGTCACCGCGAAACATTAACTAATAAATTATTTCAGACCTCTACAGCTGATTCTATTTCACTGAAACTGCCAATATTAAATACTAGTCTAGATATATACATGATACTTCATATAGTGTGTTTTAATCAAAGGTTTGTATTTCTTTGTAAAAACTTTCCTTTTTCCTTTCACACATTCAGTTTTCTGACAGTTTGTTTTTCTTACCTACAGAGAAACAAAAAATGTTTTGCTGAATGTAAGTCCACTGTCAACAATTCCCCATCAAGGACATGTGTTGCTCTTCTTATTTTAAAACGGAAGGATTTATGGGTATACATTACAAATTATGGAAGTTGTGATGAATTATCTAAATTTGAGGTGGCATAGAGGGAATTATGAAAATTCCCCTTTTTCCTTTTATTTTAATCTGGATTGTATTCATATTAATATTCTACCCTTTATCATATAATGACAGCATTTATATTCTACTAATATTTAGGATTATATTAGTGGATTTTCAGAGTTAGCCACAGTTTGTTGTGATCCACACAGTCAAATGTCTTTACATAGTCAATGAAACACAGGTAGAAACTCTTCTGTTTCTTTCTGCTTTCAGCCAAGATCCAACTAACATTAGTCCTAATAGCAGCATTGTGATGGTCGGTGAAGAGATTGAGATTGTGAACAGGTTCACCTTCCCTGGCTCTACAATCAATACTCTTGGTACTAGTGACCAGGAAATCAAAACACAAATTGCACTTGGAGAGTCAGCTGTCAGGGACCTCTCCAGAGTGCTGAAGAGCAAAGATGTCACATCCAGTGATAATATTCAATCACTGTTCTTTTGAGCTCTGTGTCAGAATGTTCCATCAGATGTTCTCAACTCAGGAAATGCAGTGATCCTGTGTTTGTTCACTTTGTTTGGATGACATCTTGTTTTGGCTTTGCATTGGGTGTGATGTAGTCTGCTTCTTCCATGTCATTGCGGTAATTTTTCATGCTTGAAGCTTTGGCAGGCTGTTGGTCTGATAATCTAGGCTCAGAATCTCACTGCTCCAGAGGAAGGAAGGGCAGGTCACCCTGCCTAAATTTCTCTCTAATCCTTTGACTCAAGGGAAGACTTGCTTCAGTTAAGGAGAAAAATGGCCTGTGAATTTGAAGTCTCTTCTTGGCCAGGCAACTACCACAGCGAGGCACGTTTCAAAGGGTCTGTTGCTCAAGTACTGGCTCTGGAAGGGGCCAGCGGGTGTTTAGAAAGGAAATGACTTCACCTTTTTTTTTTTTAAGTATTCTGTATCAACCAATAATTTTTAGTACTGTTTACTCCTTCTGCATTTTCTTAATCCTTCCTGGATCACTCAATATTCTGCCCATAACATATTTAAGTATTATAATTCACAGCTTGAATTTCTTCTCTAGTTCTTTCAGCTAAGAAATGCTGAGACCTCATGTCAGACATGCTTTATAACAGGGTGTTATGCAGTATTTGCTCTTCTGTGACTGAGATATTTCATTCATCTGACATCAGAGTTTGGGAGGAGAATAGGCTGCAAAGTTTAACAGGGCAGCAAGTAATAGATGTTGGAGAGAATGTGCCGAGAAAGGAACTCTTATAATTTGTTGGTGGGATTGTAAAATGGTGCAACCATTCAGGAAGGCTGTTTGGCACTTCCTCAAAAAGCTGAACATAGAAATTCCATATGACCCATCCAGCTATTCCACTACTTGGAATATATCCTGAGAACATTAGAACTGAGGCACAAACTGAGATTTGTACACCAATGTTCATAGCACCATTATTCACCATCACAAGAACATGGAACTAGCCCTAATATCCAACCACACATGAAAGGATTGAGAAATTATGGTACAATCACACAATGGAATACTATGCAACATTCAGGAATAATAACTTTGTAAATTATTACCTAACTTGGAAGGGACTGGAGAGCATTATGGTGAGTGAACTAACTCAGTCCCACAAGGACAAATATTATATAAAAAAACCATTGTTGTGGAATCATATAAGCATCCAGGAGGGGTGGGAGAAGCTGGAGGCAGAGTTATATGAGTGTGGAGGGGAAGGGAGGATTAATCATTGGGTTGTACAATTTGATGGGGGGTTGTAGTGAGGGAAATTGGAAGAATTTATATTTGAGTTATGTAAATAAACTAGTAAGAAAATAAATAAAATTTTTAAAAAAGAATGGCTAGATAATAACATTACACTGGAACAGATGAAGGAAAGAACTGTTTAAAAGGAATATATGATTAGATATTATATATGCAACAATAGTCCATAATAAGAGGCAGCCCTTAATAAAAGGCACATTGATGGGGGATGTACTATTTGGTGCTGCCAGCGTAGGGTTTGTGGAGTGGTCTTCACACATCTGGGCGATGTAGTGCACTGAGCAGGTCAGTCTGGGTGGTAGGAAGTTCCATTCCCCTTATTTTCTGAAAGCCCACATAGTATTTTGTTGCATCCACACAATCACTTGAACTATTTCACTTGGGATTTTGAATTCTGAGTGAGTGACACAAAGACAAAGAGATAGTAAGGTTCTCAGAAACATGCCAGCTTCCCACCTAGATTAATTGCTAGGAAGAAACGGCTGGTGTGTCATTTTTGTTACTATTTTTTTTCAATTTTTCTAAGCCCAGATATGACAATTTCTTTTATATTAAAAGTTTCAGGGCTGTAAAAGAGTACTGAACATAACATGGACTGTCAAACAGGTCTATCTTGGAGAGGGTGAAACCAATTTTCTCTTTGGAGGCTAGGATTTTGAAGTTCCATTTCACATGTTGTTGTTGTTGTTTTTGTTGTTATGTGCCATCAAGTAGCTTGTGACTCATAGCAACCCTTTGTACAACAGCCCTAAACTCTGCTCTGTCCGGTGCCAATCTCACTGTCTCTGATACATCCATTCCGATTACCCGAGTCACTGCATCAATCTACCTCATAGAGAGCTTTCCCCTCCTGCGCTGTCCCTCCACCCTCCCAAGCATGATGTCCCTCTCCAAGGACAGGTCTCTCCTTATAATGTGACCAAAGTATGTCAGACAAAGCCTCAGAATCCTTGCCTCCAAGGAGCCACCCGGTTTAACCCTCTCCAGGATAAATCTGTTTGTTTCCTTGGCAGTCCAGGGTACATTCAATACTCTTCTCCAGCACCACAGCTCAAAGGCATCAATTCTCCTTCTATCCTCCCTAGTCATGTCCAACTCTTTGTTGCATAACAATGATTGCAAAGACCATGGCTTGTATTAGATGCACCTTAGTCTACAGAGAGACACCATTGCTCTTTAGTACTTTGGATAGGTCCCTAACAGCAGATTTTCCCATCGCAGTACATTTTTGTTATTTCCTGGCTGCTGGTGCCAAGAGTGTTGACTGTGGAGCCAAGTAGACTAAAGTTGTGAACAATTTCAATCTCTTCACTATCCATCCTGATGCTGCCAATTGGTCCATTGGTGAGAATGTTTTTTTCTTGATATTGAGCCATAATCCATACTGAAGGCTGCAGTCCTTGACCCTTCGCAGCAAGTGCATGAGTTCCTCCTCAGCATCAGCAAGCAGGGTTGTGTCATCTGCATAATGTAGATTGTTGATAGATCTTCCACCAATCCTAATGCCACACTTCTATAAATAGAGCCCAGCCTCTCAGCTAATCTGTTCTGCATACAGGTTGAAAAGGTATGGAGACAGGACACATCCCTAGCATACGCCTTTCCCAGTTTTGAACATAAGTGGGGGATATGGCCAGGAGGGAGCATTCCTTGAAGAAGGACATCATGCGTAGATGGATGGAGGGACAGTGCAGGAGAGAAATAACCAGGATGAAATAAACTGACACAGTAACTTCTGGAATAGGGCTAGGTGTGTCGGGGTCGGTGAGATTGTCTCAGGATAGGGTAGGCTTCAGAGTTGTTGTATATAGGGTAGCTATGAGTTGCAGACAACTGGACAGCATAGAATAATAACATCAATAGGCTATATTACTTACAATCAGATTTCTGATTAATCTATTTTTTTCTCCTCTCTTACTTGTCCCTGTTCCCTTTTCAATGGTAGTTATTTATTGAAATATTGACAAATAAATAATTCTTTCAAAATGGAATAAATGAGGACATTTACTTTACTATACTTAACCCTATGCTTAAGCTCTTTTGCTATATAATTACGTATTTAATAGCAAATATTTTATAAATATATAAAAATTAAGTAAACATTTATTTGTAAGAAAAATTGAAAAATATATAAAAATTCAGAAATAGATATACAATTAAGCATTTCTCTACTTCTCTATGCCAGAGAATACGTATCTAGAAAATATTTATCATCTTCAACCTTATTGACTGCTCTCTTATCCAACCCATACTAACTTTTTTTTTCAGTTTTCTGAGGTTATGAATCTTTGCAGAAGGAGACTGCCTAATTTCTGCCATGGAGCAGCTGGTGGATTTGAACTGTAAACCTTTTGTTGGCAGCCTAACAAATTAAACACGAGACACTCACAGCTGTTTATTTTCAGTATTGATGGCAATTTATTATTCTTATTCTCTAACAACTTGTTTTATTTTCTGCTCCCAGTATTTTTTCCCATTGCTTTATTTTGTATTTTATTGTGATGCAGGAGTGATATCCACTTCCTAAATAACATACCTCCAGAACCTTTGTGAACTTTAATAAATGCTGATAGTTTTAGAGGGGCTTCAGGCCTTTTGTTCACAGGGTTGCTATGAGTCATGCTTGACTCAAAGGAAATAAAAAACAACACAATATCAAATTATCCATTTAAATGCTATCATACTAGAGTCCTTCTCAGTCACTATTTCTCTTGTGAAATGCAATATAATCTCAGACAATGGTCTCATAACAAAAATTTACAGAATACTACAGGAACTCCATAAGAGAAAGACTGATAATCTAATTATAAAATGGGCAAAAGGCATGGAAAAACTGTTTGCATTTGGATGGCCAGAAGACATATGAAGAAAAGCTCAAAAGCAGTGGCAATAAGAGATACAAAATCAAAACCACAATGAGATACCGTCTCACACCTGTAACTGTGACAAAGTTTAATAGGACAGCAAACCATAAATATTGTAGAGGATATGGAGAGATTGGAACTCTTATACATGGTTGGTTGGATTTTAAAATGGTACAACCAATCTGGAAGACAGATTGGTGTTTTGGTGTTTCTTAAAAAAGCTAACCACAGGAATTCCATATGACTCAGCTATTCCAATGCTAGGAATATATTCCAAGGATATTAGAACTGAGACACAGTTGGATATTTGTACACCTATGTTCACACTTCTGGAAAGTCTATGAACACAGAGAAATGATGATAATTACAGAACAGGGTTCAGATCTTTTGTTCTTAGGGATGCTATGAGACGTACTTGACTCAATGATGCTTAACAGCAACAGCAACATGTTTGTAGCGGTATTATTTACAGTCACAAGAAGATGTGTCTAAATGTTCAACCACAATTGAATGGATTGTGAAATTGTGATACATTCACAGGATATAATACTATGCAGCACTCAGAAGCAACAATTTTGAAATATAAAACATAATTTGGGAGAAACTGGAGAGTATTATCATGAGTGACCCAACTCAGTCTCATAAGGACAAACAGTGCATAAAATCATTAATGTGAAATGTTGCTGTTAAAACTTGTATGGAGGTCTATGGTGTTAGGTTAAAAGTTGGCTTTTTTCTTTGGGGTTGTGTGTGTGGTGGGGGGGTAGCCATTATAGTTAGCTAACTCTGGTCTCCAGCTACTTTAACTGTAGACACATGGTAATGAAAATCAGCATTTTCTTATAAATCATCATCAGCTGTGAGACTAAGAGAAGAGAAAGAGCTCTTCCCACAATGAGCAGCAGCTTTGACTTGAGGGATGCAAGACTTGAAGTGAGCAAAGCTTGTGATAACAAGGTCTTGGTAATGAAGAGACTGTGGCATTGCTGTGGAGAAACTGTGTCAAGATGTGACCTGCATTTGTGCTGGTCACAGTTAAAATTTGGTTATTCTTTCCCATGTTTGAAGGAAAAGCTGGCTTGTAACTGCTCTGAGGCAGATCTTCTGGATGGTTCAGTTATAATTTCTCTGAATCAAACCTGTCTGGATGCTTTGGATTTGACTGTTGAACTTAAAGAAAAATCTGGACTTATTGACAAATTATGCCTTGGAACTGTTGAGCTATAGCCTGGAATTGCATTGTGAGATATTCTTTGCCTCCCCCATTCACTCCTCAAATAAATCCCATTATTGGTACCATAACTGTGTGTCTGTGAGTTAGCAACAAATGAATGAATCTCTGCTGCTGGAGCTCTAAAAACTCCATGGGACTGGGCTATGGGCTCTTTATATGCTTTCTGCACTGGGGCAGTGAGGGGCTGTGCTGTTATTAATCCCTCTGGCCCTTTCAGAGAGATGCTCATGGCCCTGTGTCCATATGTGCCATTTTCTCCTATTAAACAAGGTCTAAGAGACAAAGAGGTGGAAGCAGAGAGGGGAGGATGAGCAGGAGGGAAATCACAGGGTCCTGACTTTGACGGGTTTAAGGAGGAGGTAAAGAAAATGGGACAGATCCAGGGGTAACCTGAAAAGATGTAGTAAGGCTGGGCATAGTTCAATGGTGATTAATTTTATATAATACAATGCATGGGAATAATTATATGAAACACAATATGAAGGAAAGTGTGAAACACAAAATATATTAATTATGCATGAAAACCAACATAAATTAAAAAACTGCTTTGCGAGATAAGTTCAAAGTCTAATAAAATAATATTTTGCAATTTTTAGAAATGCTTGGTTATTAAACAATAAAAGCTCATTCAGGGATATAATTTCTTTGTTTTTGGGGTTTTTTTTGTTGTTTGTTTTGGCTTGGGTTTTTGCTAGGAAGTAAGCCTGAAGAAATTGTAGCATTTCCTTACTATTGAGGCTCCTCATTGTTGTATCCTGAGAATCACATCAGCTTTGTGAAATATAACTCAGTAGAGTTTAATATAGCCCCGAGAGAACGTAAAGAGAATGTAAAGCTTTAAATAGTCAATCCATAAACATTTGACATTTATAAATCCTTTTATCTTCTTATTTGAAATAACCACACCAAAGATCGAAGAGGAAGAAAAGAAGATATAGCTTGTCTCCTATTCATATTTTTCCATCAGCTTAGCACTTTTATCATTTCTCTCTTTCCTCTTTACCTCCTGCTTCCAGTATCAGCCATAGGGATTTTTCACTTAATACAGTTTTTGGGGAGTGGCTGTAAGGAATAGAGTACAAAATGGAGCTTAAGTTATTTCAAAAGTTGAGAAGCAAAGTATAATTTTTATCCTTCTGTCTACAAACCTAATTCAATATCAGCTTTGAGATGATAATATTTATACTTTTGCTGGCAGAGAAAATTCTGGTACATTTAAACAAATTTGAAATACTCATCCTTTTCTGTCAATTTATATTAAGGAAAAAAGAAAACATTTTTGTTAGTTGATATTATTCACAAAAATGGGAGTTGAATTGAAATATTATAAGATCTAATAAAATATTCCATATATCTATATATCAATTATTGTGGCAATGTTAGATATTCCAATTGATTCTGTTTCTTTGTCACTCTGATATTTGAAGAATAAAGTTATAACTGATTTTTTATGAGTAAAGTAAGAACAAGCCTCTAATGTGTGCTTATGTATATCTGATAAAGATAAGATTAAATATGAATTTTCTTCTACCATTTCACAATATTTTCTGCTAAAATTACAAAAATCTATCAATGCCTATAATGATTAAATGTCATATTTATTAAATCAAAATAATTATATGACAAGAAATTCCAGCTTGGAAATAGTTTAAGAATCCTTTTCAGAAAAATATAATGTTAAAGAAAAATTAAACCATTTCAAATCTTTCCTGACAAGACTTAAAAACCAGAAATAACTGAGTAGTTGAAGAAACACAAATTACACAATTTCTATAGAATTTCAACAATGCAAGGAGAATAACATGTGCACTTACCATACTAAACGGTTATAGATAAGGTATCAGTGAGCTTTCTTTTAGCAAATCCATTTCTCAGAGTTGTGAGAAGCAACAATGTCAGCCTAGAGACTAAGGTGTGCCTAATTCAGGCCACGGTTTTCTCAATTACTTGTTATGTTTCAGAGAGTTGGACAGTGACTAAGGATGACAGAGTTGTGGTGTTGGAGAAGCGTCATGAACATACCAAGAACTACAAAGAAAACAAATAAGTCTGTCTTGGAGAGAGTGAAACCAAGTTTCTCCTTGGGAGTTTTTAGCATGTGGCCAGGAGATATTGATCTTCGGAGAAGGATATCATGCTGAGAAGGGTGGAGGTACAGCACAGGAGAGAAAGACCCTGGATGAGATGGATTGATAGTTACCGTGAAATGTGGGTAGGTATGGCAGAGTCAGTGAGACTGGCTCAGGATAGGGCAGGGTTTAGAGCTATAATACATTGGGTTGTTATGAGTCACAGGCAACTTGATGGCACATAACAACAACATATGTGTTTGTGTGTGTGTGTCTGTATTTGTTTTGTGCCTTAGAGTTAGAATCAACTCCATGACACCTAACAACAACAACAAAAATCAATTCACAATTTAGGAGCATCATGTTCAAAGAAAACTAGGATGTTATCTCTGTTTTCAAAATTTTTTACACATACATGAGAGATGAGAGCATCATTAGCTTTCCATGTACAAGTCAAATGGAATCTGAAGAAGCTGAACAAATAACATGTATGGGATTTAGAGAAAGAAGTTTCTCACTAGAGGGCTCAAAGAATTTTCAATTTCCAAAACCGTAATATCTAACAGGAGTTTTAATTAAGTGGTAGAGATAGTGAAGAAGTATACTTGTGTAGGATTAAAAAATCATAAGCATAAGTCCAATGTCGTGGATATACCTGGTAGGAAAGTGGAAGGATGGGGGTTTGGAGGTATGACCTGAGTATGACAAAAATGCTATTTAAAAGAGGAACTTTAAAGGTCACTTTAGGAAGTTATTTTGCCTTCTGTATGTCACTTATGGTTCTTGCAAATGTCTGAGAAGAGTGAAATGTGTTACAATCTCCATTTAGGAAATAACTTTGGCTTTGAAATTGGAGGGCAGGGGCGCAGCCAAATAATTTGAGACATTATTGACATTAGAAATAAAGGGGATAAGTGTGGAGAAATGCTTTTTCAATATAGAAAATTATTTGACATATTGAGTGGTCCTTCTGGAATAAATAATGTCTGCTCATCAAGAACATGAATTATTATTTATTGCTAATGAAGGTAACACTAACCTCTGATTGATAACAAAGTGACCCTATATTTAAATGGCATGTTCTATACTATAACTTTTCCCTGGATTTGTCAGAGGTCAGCATCTTTTATAGTAGCGCACATATTCACTTTTAAAAAAATTTAAAGTGTAAGTATCCAAATACGAAAGAAATATATTTTAGAAGGGGGTAATAACATAAGAGAGAATATAGGCTAATGGAAAGAAACCTATTCATGAATAGTAGAACGACAGAAGGATAGTGAATGTTTTCTCCTTGCCCTATACTATTTCATTCCACCTTTTATGCACGTAGCTCTCTAAGCCACTTTCCAGACCTCTGCATGCATTAAATGCATTCATGATTTGTAATTTAAAACTACAGTTGTGCGAAATTGCCGTTTAGCTTGTATGGATTCATACCCATTGAGTGTAAATTAAGATTTACAAATTTGTATTAGGTTTGATAGGACAGTCATTGAATGAAAAATAAAATTTATGGTACTAAAATACAGCAAAAATACGAAAACATACAATGTGAATGAACTTGTTTTCAAAAATATGCTGATTAGATCTTAAGCAATGCATACAGCACATTTCAGTAATCGATCAAGGGTGTACAGTCTGAATGTCGTTATTTTAAGTTTCTTAATTTAAAAATAAATTAGGGGAACTTATTCTAGAAGTAATTATTTTAGAAACACATGATGACCTTCAAAGTCATTCATAGTCAAGGAACTAATAAAACAAATTAACTTTTAAAATTCTCACTGTTAAGTGAATATAGCTGAAGATCTAAGGTTAAAACAACACTGTTTTGTTGTAGTTCTTAATCTTTTCAAGTACAACATAATACTGTAATTACTCTAACACATATATAAAGAAAAATGGCAAAAAAAAGCAAGCCAAAGAGTTTGCAAAGAGAAACAGAAAACAGAAATCCTGTGCAGCATCTTCAGAATACAAATTGAATACAAATTGAGGGTCATTTTGAGTCTGTTCAATCCAATGCTCAGAGCAAAGATTGTTGGTTATGCATCTTCCAGTCATTTATAACTCATAACAATCCTATGAAGAAAACATTGATCTATGCTGAACCAACTTCATTATCTCTGATGATCTTGATTTCCTTACCATAGTCACTGTGTCAATCCATCTCCTCCAGGCTTTTCTCCAGAGCTGACCATTTACCTTTTCAATATGATGGTCTTTTCCAAGAACTAATCCTTCCTGGCAATATGCCCAAAGTATCGACCTTCAGCATCCTTGCCTCCACAGAACAACTTGGTTTTGTCCTTTCCAGGACAGATTTGTTTGTTCTCTTGGTAGCCCATGGTATGTTCAGTACTTTTCTACAGCACCATATTTCACAGACATAAATTCTTATTCCCTCATCCTCAGTCATTGTCTAGCTCTCAGATGATAGCAAACAATTAAGATGATCATAGCTTGGATCAGGCACACCTTATCCTCTAGACTGACATCATTGTTCTTAAGAATTCTCAAGCTTCTTGGTAGGAGATTTTCCCAAGGCAAATAATCTTTTAATTTCCTGAGTGCTGGTGACAAGTATGTTGATTTTGAATCCAAGCAAGATGAAATTATTAACAACCTCAATATTTTCTTCATCTATTATGAATGAGATTGCCTATTAGTCTGTTGGCAGGGATCCTTGTTTTCTTGATACGAAGATGCAATTCATATTGGAGACTACAGTCTCTGCCCTTTTGCAGCAACTACTTTAAGTCCTCCTCAGTTTTGATGAGCAAGATTGAATCATCAGCATAAACTGTTGATGAGTCTTTCTGCAATCTTCATGGCACATTCTTCTTAATCAAGTCCAGCCTTTCACATGATCAGTTCAGCATATAGATTAAAATTTATGGAGAAAGGATATAGTCCATACTCACTACTTTCTTGATTTTGAACCATGTAGTGTTCTCTTGCCCTATTTTCACAGTTTCTTGATCGAGGTATGGGTTTTACACAAGCAAAAAGAAATGTTCTGGGATTCCATTCTACTCAATGTTAGCCACAATCTGTTGTGATCCACACAGTTAAATGTCTTTGCATGTCTGAGAAAACACAAATAGACATCCTCTGGTATTGTTTCCTCTCACCCAAGATCCATCTGATATCAGCAGTGATATTCCTGGTGCCGTGGCCTCTTCTAAACCCAACTTGTATTTCTGCCAGTTTTCTGTCATTGAACACAAATTAATGAAGACCAGATAAGTTGTGGGAGGATATAAAGTATATTATCTATGAAAAAAGCAAAAGGTCATTATAAAGACAAAGGAGGAAGAAAAAACCCAGGAAGTTGTCAGAAAGAGACTCTAAATATTGTACTAGAACACTGAGAAGTCAAAACAAAGGGGAGAAATCAGAAAGTTAGAGTTGAACAGGAGATTTCAAAGTGTAGTTTGTGAAGACAAAGTATTATAACAAAATGTGCAAAGACTTGGATTCAGAAAATAAAAAGTGGGAGAACTCATTCAGTATTTCCAAAGCCAAAATTTTGGAGAACCAGTTCAAACCTTGAACTGGAATACTCAAAGACACTTTGAACAAACTATTGAATGATCCAGGAAACATCAAAATACGATGGAAAAGATAGAATCATTGTGATCTAAAGACCTGACTGACACAGAGTAATTTCAGGAAGTACCATACAATTAAAAACCAAATGATAATAAAGGAGGAAATGCAACCAGCTCTGAAGAAATTTGTAAAAAAAAGTCTCAAGAACTAATGGAATATCAACTGACATATTTCAACAGATGGATTCAGCCCTGGGTGTGCTCACCAGGTTGTGATAAGAAATTTCGAGGACAGCTACCTGACCAACTGACTGGAAAAAGATTTGTATTTATTTTAATTCCAAAAAAAGGTGATCTAGCAGACTGTGAAAATTATTTTATAGATCACTAATATCACAAGCAAGCAAAATATTGCTGAAGATTATACAAAAGCAACTAGAGCAGTACGCCAAAAGAGAACTTCCAAAAATATAAGCCATGTTTAGAAGAAAGCAAAGATTAGAGAGGATATTATTTCTTAATATTGTTTGCACATTACAATTTATATTGAGATTATTTCTAAGATTATATAATTTAATATATGTTTTAAATATCTCAGATTACTTCAGTGTGCAATCAGGATTAAGAACTACGACTCTCTTGCAGAATATCACCCAAGATGAACTACGTTTTCTCTTTGTTTTATAATTCTGGTTCTGTTACTAAGATGCACTGAGTTCCTATAACTTCACCCACTAGAGTTATCTTGGCATTTTTTTACTTCTCAGAAAATATTTTTTTGTTTTATTTCCCAATAAAGTATAAGTAATATAGAAGAAGAGAAATTTAAATTCGTTTTTATCACCACTGAATATGTATTCCCTTAGCTCCTTCCCTATGGAGCTAATATTTATGATGGGTTTGCTTCAAAGCTGGCAGATGTAAGGTACTTTACATATTTTACATTTTAATCCTTTCATCAATTCTAAAAGTTAGATACTATTATTGTCTCTCTTTTAAATATAAGAACATGGAAGTAAAACAAATTTTAAAATGTATTTTAAAATTTGTCTCAAAATGTATGGATAGAGAGTGGTGAAGGCAAGGATTAAATTTACTCAGAATGATCTAATAGAACTCTGGTGGCTTAGTGATAAGAAATTGTTGTACCAACACACAGGTATGTGGTTTAAATTCTGCTCCAAGGCAGAAAGATAGGCAATCTTCTCCTGTGTAATTCACTGCCTTGGAAAATTCACTGGAGGATCTGCTATAGGTTGATTGCAACTTGACAATACAGAACACAACACAACATTTTCAGTCACACACTCTCCCCATCAGAATGTTCTATGCAGATTTACAGAGCACTGAATAGCATCTACCAAATATTTTAATATTTATATAAAACTGTTAAATTTTCCAACCCTCTTTAACATTCTGTAAATAATATTTCTTTATTAATATGTCATTTGTTATCTATCAGAGTTTATTTGTCACTAGGAAGTATAAATAAATGTGTCTTAATCATGAACACAGAACACTGTTGGGATTTGAAGAAGAAAGTATGGATATTGGAAGCTAGAAGCAAAGAAGCTGTATTTATACAAAACTTCTAACCTCCGTTCAGTTAAGGATCTCAATGGACTCAATGGACTCCACAAAACGAGCTGAGGTTACTTGGGCTTCATTCTCCTCTCTCCAACTCTTTTCTGGAGCTCATTATTAGTTGAACCCTGGAAGAAACTTGAACATAAGAGAGATTATAGCTGTAACTTTCCTCCCAGCTTTCCTCAGGACATACAGCAGGAAAGAGAAGAGTAAATATAGGTATGAACTAGTTCTATTGGCGTAGATAGTTTTCTGGGATATAGAGAAAACAAAAAAAAAAACAAAACAAACCACCCAAAACCCCAAGGTAATTAGAATAAAACTCCCAGAATAAGAAATAGTTTGGGACATCAGAAGTGAGAGAGACAATTTCTGAATGTGAAAACATAAATGAGCCAGATAAGCACAGACTTTTAAAACATGTTAAATACTTGAAGTAAAACATTTATAGTGGGGAGGGATAGTAAAAATTTGTTTTCCTGTGCTGAGAGATATCTTAATTTTTTTCAGAAATGCTACCAGAGGTTGGCAGCTTTAACAAATAGAAATCTATTTCCTCCCAATTTACCAGACTCGTTGTCCAGGAGTTGGAACCAACCTATAACTAACCTTCTGCTGAGAATTCAAGTTGCTAACTTTTGGGAAGACTTTATTTTCATGGCCTCTGGCATAAGATTTGTGTCTTTTCTGCACTTCTGCTCCTAGTGTTAGTGAACGGCCATGGAATTCTTTTCATAATCAAATGCCAATAACACAAACTACAAGATCCATAAACTCTTTATTACAGATTTGGGAAAAAGCAGTGAGATCCTTCTCAGAGACTGCTTCCCCCTCTGGGAGTGGTCAGTTGTTGTTGTTATTGTTGTTGTTATGTGCCTTTGAGTAGGTTGCTAGTTGCGACTCATAGCGACCTTATGTACAACAGCCCTAAACCCTGCTCTATCCTGTGCCAATCGCATTGCCTCTGACACACCCATCCCGATTACCCCAGTCACTGAATCAATCCACCTCATACAGGGTCTTCCCCTCCTGCATTGTCCCTCTACTCTACCCAGCATGATGTCCCTCTCTAAGGAACTGTCTCTCCTTACAACATGTCCAAAGTATGTCAGACGAAGCCCCAGAATCCTTGCCTCCAAGGAGTAGCCTGGGTTAACCCTCTCCAGGATGAATCTGTTTGTTTTCTTGGCAGTCCGTGGTACATTCAATACTCTTCTCCAGTACCACAGCTCAAAGGCATCAATTCTCCTATCCTCCCTAGTCATTGTCCAACTCTCTGATGGATAACAATTGATTGCAAAGACCATGGCCTGTATCAGGCACACCTTAGTCTCCAGAGAGACACCATTGCTCTGAGTACTTTAGAGAGGTCCCTAACAGCAGACTTTCCCATCGCAATACGTTTTTTGATTTCCTGGCTACTGGTGCCAAGAGTGTTGACTGTGGAGCCGAGCAAACTGAAGCTATGAACAAATTCAATCTCTTCACCATCCATCCTGTTGCTACCAATTGGTCCAGTGGTGACAATCTTTGTCTTCTTGACATTGAGCCTCAGTCCATACTGAAGGCTGCAGTCAAGTAGGTTTTTTAAAACAGAGTTAGACATCAACTCACTGGACAACACACCTTTGTTAGTAAAATCTAAGGATTCCCACATCTGAAAAGAAACAATTTACACATAGGTATCAGTAAAAAGACAACCTACAAATAATTAACACACAGCTAAAAAGACAGGCCTTGAAAAGATAAAGGCTAACTCAGGAAAGGCCACCTCCCCTCCTGGTAGACAGGTAGATTAAGATACAATTTACATATTACTAGGAAAAATAGTTTCTAAGAGGTAAGGAAAGATGCATTTTCTCTCCTGTTAAACACACAGAATAAACTACCTGACTAAAGAAAAAAAACAAAGTTTTCTAAGAAAAAGTAACCAGTTTTGCAGGCTGGAGAAAACTGATGTCAGTTTTGTAACTAATACATTTTTAGAGAATTCTGAATTTATTAATACCACCCATTACTAGGTGATCTTCCTTTGACTTTGAATCTCTCTTTTTCTGTCTCCTGATTCCTTATTTGGTTATTTAGTCTCTTTTATATGTAATTTGAAAGCAGGAATGGCATCCATTTCCTAAATAACATGCCTCTCGAAACTCTATGAACTTTGATAAATGACAACAGTTATAAAAAAGGCTTCAGGCCTTTTGTTGTTAAGGTCTCTATGAGGTCATTCTTGACCCGAAGGCAATCAACAAAAACAATACCAATATATGTAATTAAAATAACAGTGAATTCATTCAATAGAATTATAAGCATAGGCTAAGATTTGCAATATACTTTTTTAGAAGACCCTAGGAAAGGTCATTTTAGGAGAGGAAACCTTAAACAAGATAGATTGACATAATGATTGTACAAAGGGATCAAGTATATGCTAAGGATGACACAGAATAGGGCCAATTTCAGGTATATTGTTCATAAGAGTCATTATTAGTCACACTCAACTCAACAGCACATAACTGAAAGGTTACCTAGAAGCTTGGCAGAATTCTGCTCAGATGCACCCCTTTGGGAAAAATTTCAGTGCTACAGCCAATTAGAAGAGAGCACAACCACCAGCCACTTTCTGCTTAACACTAGTGGTGAAGCAAATCACTTAAAGTGTCTTGGTTGGGCAGCTCTACACATGGAAAGGGGCAGAGGGCATCTGGTTAATGCCTTCTACAGGGAAGTGACCAGTGAATAGAGAGAGCTGACCGTTGAATAGATCAACTTTCGTCCCTCTAACCCCCCACCCCCTACCCTCATCCCCCGCACATAAAATCTTTGTTGTAACTTTCCTGTCCCCAACTGCCTTCCTCTGACCTATGGGTATGGAATCCACCCATCTAAGAGCTGATAATAAATTCCTTTGTTTTACTTAATCTGCTTCTCTGCCTTTTTGCTTTTTTACCTCACAATAACAGTTCAATGTGTAACAGGAGGTCAAGGTATGTTTAAAACCTAGAACCACTATTTCTGGCAGCTAATTTAAACCTAGATGGACTGTTAAATATATAGTAATGGGGTCACGAGGACATAGATCAGTATAGCAACCAACAGTATGGAAAGATGTAACTGTGTTCAAGGGAGAAAATAAAGGTAGAATTGACAGGATTTTGTTATTTTTTTATAAGTGCTGGATGTGAAGAAAGAAGAAAAATCAATGAACGTGTGAAGATTTATGACAGGTATTATTAGAAGAATGGCAGAAAAGAGAGAAAGACTGGGAAAGGAAAATGAGTTAAGGTTTGTAAGTATTTCACATATTTGTCCATGAAAGAGTCTAATAGGAATGTACAGCAGATTAAAAGTACTCTCTAGCAGTATAACTCCACCAACAAACAGCTTGAAAGATGGTGCAATCACAATCCTTTCTGAAATATTCATATCAGATTAGGAAGATATCAACAATTGTCCCAAATATTTGATCTTTTGCACCACTCCATCATTTCTGACATTTACTGTTTGTCTTTGGGTTCTGTGGCTTTTGGAAAGCCTCATAGAGATTCAAATTCTATCAAACAAATGACTCATGTGGTTGTGAATGATGCAGGCTGGTGTGCAGAGACCCTACCAAGTTTTAGACCAGGATACTGTAAACTGTCAGTTGCAACTCAGCTGGTTACTATATCCTAGAAGAGCAAGCCTCCCAAAAAAAGACTGCAAGTATTGAACTTTCATAGGCTTCTACTAGAGTAGGGCTTGTATCCCCCCTAAATTTCATCTCCTTAACACAATAACTATTTCATCACAAAATGAGAAGCAATGGATGGAAGGGACATATCAACTCATTGTACACAGATGTGTAATACCAAGCAATTTACAATCCAGAATCAGGTATGAGTTGGTTCTGATTTAACTGCAGTGAAAGAGGCAAGTATATGCAATACACATCTTTATGTACATATCAAAGAATTGTGATAATTTAGCTCTGCGGTATAAAACTACTATGGTATGGGGAAGAAAGACAACAAAATAAATTATAGGAAGACTATCCTATAACATCTAATAACTGTCTCTATGATATAGAAACTTCAAAAGATAAATTTCCAATGTTCCCATAATATATATGTATTTATATTGAAATGCTGAAATACTGGAAGCTGCTAAAAACATGGATGTTGAAATTTCTAACATTTCATAAAAGGTGTAAAAGCAAAGAACAAAATCTACCTCACTGCCTTAATGGAAATTGAACCAAACCTATAGAGAAGCAGATGTTTCCCTTTAGCAAACTTTCAATGCAGCAGGAACTCACATTCAGTCAGGAAATGGGCAGAGCCGCTGGAGCCCTTTCTAAGTGGCTATGAGAGTTGAGAGAGTGTCCTTGAAGACCTGTGCTCTGGTTAAAATGGAAGTGGGGGTTTTGGCAGACTTCATTTTAGGCTGCATGCCAGCGACTTTGAAAAGAATGACAGCTAATGCGGCTGCCCAGATAGTTCCTTGGCTAAACCTCTGGTTATAAGACATGATTTTGAAAGAACTCCACACAGGAATTCTACTTGGCAAGGGCTTGCATTTTGGCAAGGATATGGAAAGTCTTCTTGAATAAGCATTGAAGAATAAATTATGTCTACCTCAGGGTAAAACTTCTGGGGGACAGGAAAAGAATTAGGCAGCACTTTATACAGAGGCAGAAAGCTTTCAGACTGGCAAGAGACAGCAGAAATTTGCAATTAGTAAGAATGACCTAATTGTAAGAGAAAGAGAAAAAATCTGGAAAGATCTTCAAAAGATACAGAAAAAAGGGAGCTAGCCTAATTTCTCAGTCATTGAGTCATTCATTGTTCTGGAGGAGGGAAGCAGATAATAAAGATCATATGTGAGTTGGGAATTGGAAAATGTACACTTAAGGCAAGATAGCATTTATCAAAAATATTAAAAAATGTTTTGAATTATGTAAAAAATATTTTGCAGTGTGGAAATCTGGCACCAGTCTGATCATATGTTCATAAAATACTAACCTAAATTTGCAGGCTCGAGTTTCTCTGGTGCCACCTGCCTAAAGTGTCTTGAGGGACTAGTTAACAATTGTTTTCTTCATATCAAATCTGACATGTAGCATGTAACACAGAGATGTTTAGTGATGGATGGTAGGCTGTTGGTACCCATGTCTGTACACCCCCTTAGCATGTAAAATATCATCGGGACTTATATTTTATCAGAGCCTACCTAGCTCCTGATGTAAGAACAGCACCATAGTGTTTTGTCACAGATTAATAATAAAAGTTCATATTGATTTCCTCCCCCCTTTTCCTCTGTCAATTTGAAACTATGTAGTCATGACCAGTTGGGATTTGTGAAAGAAAGCTTGCTTTCCCAGGAATTGTGATATAAAACAGAGCACATTCTGATGAATGTGAATTTCTGAAAAAGTGACAATGTTATCTTAATATAAGCATCTAAATTTAACTCTCTGCTTGCATTTTGTTTGCTAAATCTGGTAGCAAGTTTTAGGAGCAGGTTTATGAGTTAGGGAGATCTCTACAGAATTTCTGTTGCCAATCAAGTGTATATATTCACTTTGGTAAAGTCTGGTGAGCCTACTAGAAAGATGTTGTTATTGTTATGTGCCGTCGAGTCGCTTGCGACTCATAGTGACCTTATGTACAACAGCCCTAAACTCAGCTCTGTCCTGTGCCAATCACACTATCTCTAATACACGCGTCCCGATTATCCCAGTCACTGAATCAATCCACCCCATAGAGGGCCTTCCCTTTCTGCGCTGTCCTTCCACACTCCCAAGCATGATGTCTCTCTCCAAGGCCCGGTCCCTCCTTACAACATGTCCAAAGTATGTCAGACAAAGCTCCAGAATCCTTGCCTTCAAGGAGCCGCAATGGTGTCCCTCTGGAAACTAAGGTGCTTCTGATACAGGCCTAGTCTTTGCAATCACTTGTTATGCATCACAGAGTTGGACAGTGACTAGGGAGGATAGAAGGAGAATTAATGCCTTTGAGCTGTGGTGCTGGAGAAGAGTGTTGAAGGTAACATGGACTGCTAGGAAAACAAACAGATTCATCCTGGAGAGGGTTAAACTGGGCGGCTCCTTGGAGGCAAGGATTCTGGGGCTTCGTCTAACTAGAAAACATAATCCATAAAAATGGATTAGTGAAGTTCATGTTTCATTTTTTGCCTGTCTAATAAGCTTTTTTTTACTTTGAAAGAAATATGTTTCATGACTTGATGATCAGTAGGGTACCTGAAGACATGAGCAACAGGTACGGTTAAAGAAGAAGAGGTGACAAAGTGAGAGGTTGAGCAGAAGGAGAGGAAAGAGGAGTAATGCACAATTTTGGTGACTTATGTGTGGGATTATGGGGCTACCTGAATTTCCTGATGTTGTCCTTAAGATCATTATGAGTCAGAACTTACTCAATAGCATCTAACTATAAAAATGACAACAAGAAATCATGCTTGAGATAAATGCATATTTTATTATCAGGTCTATGACTTACTTACCTACAAACTTATTTACCTACTAACTGGGAATAAACATTTGGTAATACTAAATCAGACAAGTGTCTCATAACAAAAGGTTTCAGAATACTCATGGGCCTCCACAAGAAAAAGACTGATAACCCAATTAGAAAATGCAAAAATTACATGGAAAGAATTTTCACAGAGGAAGATATTTGAATAACAAACGGACACATGAAGAAATGCTCCAAATCATTGGTAATAAGTGAGATGAAAATAAAAAACACAAATAGGTACCATCTCACTCCAGTAACAATATCAAAATTTATAAGGGCAGCAAGTAATAAATGTTGGAGAGGATGTGGTGAGAAAGGAACTCTTATACATTGTTGGTGGGATTGTAAAATGCTACAACTGTTCTGGAAGGCAGTTTGGCACTTCCTCAAAAAGCTGAACATAGACATTCCATATGACCCAGCTATTCCACTACTTGGAATATATATACCTTGAGAATATAAGAACTGAGGCACAGTGTAGATTTGTATACGAATGTTCACAGGAACATTATTCACCATTGCAAGAACATGGAAACAGGCCAACATAGTTTTGAAACACAAAAACACGCTCGGGAGCAATGATCTAAAAAAAGTACTACATATCTTGGGAGAGACTGAAGAGCATTATACAGCATGACCTAAATCAGTCTCATAAGCACAAATATTGCATAAGATTATTGTTGTAAAAATAGAAGGATAACTATCAAAACATGTATGGGAATATGAAGGGTGAAGGGGTGGGTGGAGAGGGGTGAGGATGGGCAACAGCAAAACTACAAGGTTCCACAATTTGGTGGGTGGACTGAGGAGGTAAAGGAAATGGGAAAGATGGTGGAGATCTGAAAATACAGGGTAATGATGGACATAGTCCAATGGTGATAATTTTACAAACCATAATCAATGGGAATTATTATATAAACACTACAATAATAATAGTGTGAAACACAAAGTATACAAACTTTGTAAGTAAACCAATATAAAATAAAAATTAAAAAAAAAACAATAAAAACCAATCTGGTTTATTCTAAAATAATATATGATGGGTATATCACTGAATAAGTCTTTCTCTCATTGTTATAGATTCTTCTCTGATTCATAGCTGAAACTCCTGTGGTTTTCCAAAGTTATAAATCATACGGGAAGAAATTGCTCCTCTGTTTCCCATGGAATGGATGGTGGATTTGAACCATCTGAGAAATATGGATTTTGAATTAGTAGTCTCTCTGGATTACATTCTCAGAGCTCAGAAAAAATTGAAGTTAAGTCATTGATGTGGAGTCTGATCTGACTCATATCTGAACCTCCAGCAGGTATTCAGAGGCTATAAATCGCGAGAGTAGACTGTCCATCATTCTCCCTCAAAACGGCTAGTGTGTTAAAACCTCCTGTCTTTAAACTGGCAGTGAAACTCCCTACTCAAGCGGCCACCAGTGCTCCTTTTCAAAATTGTTTTCGCTGTTAGATGCTGTCAAGTTTAGTATGACTCATAGTGACTTTATAAACAACAGTTCTGAACCCTGTCTTACCCTTTGTCATCCTCACAATTTCTGAGACACTTGAATCCATTGCCACAATCATTCTGTCAATCTACCTTGTTGAAAGTCTTCTTTTCTTTTAACATCCGTCAAGCGTCTCAAGGATGATATCCCTCTCCAATGAATAGCCTCTCCAAGCAACACGCCCAAAGTATGTGAAGTGAAGTTTAGTATTTTTTTTTCCTTCTCCTTGGAGCACTTTGGTTGCACCTTCCCTAAGACATCTGTTTGTTCTCTTAGCTATCCATGGGATAATAAATACTCTTCATCAACACCACAGCACCACAGCTCAAAAACATTAATTCTTCTTCCGTCATTCTCATTCACTGTCTAGCTCTCTGCAGCATAGCAAGTGATTGAAAAGACTATGGCTTCAATATGGTGAACCTTAGTCTTCACATTAACATCATTGCTCCTCAATAATTTGGAAAGGTCCCTGATTAAAGAATTTCCCAGGGCAGTATGACTCCAGATCTTCTGACTGATGGTACCGACTGTGGTGATTGTGGGTCAAACTAACATGAAGTCCCTGATAGTTTGAATCTTTTCTCCACCTATCATAATATTGCCTAACATTTGCTTGATGTTGAGATGCAATCCATATTGAGGCTGTAGTTTTTGATTCTGCTGCAAGCTCTTCAAGTTCTCTTCAATTTCAACAAGCAGGATTTTGTCATCTGCATAACAAAGGACATTGGTGAGGCATTCTCCGGTCCTAAAGCTACATCCTTCTTCATTGATTCCAGCTGCCAGAAGTTTAAGCTGGTTTTAGAAGAGGCTGTGGCACCAGGTATATCATTGCCAATGACAGATGAATCCTGGCGAAAAGCAAAGAATACCAGAAGAATATCTACCTGAGCTTTATTGACTATGCAAGGGCACTTGATTGTGTGGATTTTAACAAATATGACTAACATTGACAATAATGGAAATACCAGAACACTTAATTGTGATCATGTGAAATATATACTAGTACCAAAAATCTGTTGCATGAACAGAGCAAGGTAATAGTGCATGGGTTAAAATTTAGGAAAGATTTGCATCAAGGTTATATCCTTTTCTCGTAACTCTCAGAATGTTGTTGTTGTTATGTTCCGCCAAGTCGCTTGCGACTCATAGTG
>NW_006399819.1:7002442-7009793 GCF_000299155.1 Elephantulus edwardii
CAGCCTCTCGGATAATCTGTTTAGCATGCAGGTTGAAAAGGTATGGAGATAGGACACATCCCTGTCATACACCTTTCCCAATTTTGACCCATGCAGTGTTTCCTTGCTCTGTTCTAATGACTGCCTCTTGGTCCAAGCATATGTTTCACATTAGCATGATTAAATGTTCTGGGATCCCCATTCTTCTCAGTCAGCCACAGTTTGTTATGATCGACACAGTCAAACACCTTTGCATAATCAATGAAACACAGATAGACATTCTTCTGGTATTCCCAGCTTTTAGCTAAGATCCATCTATAGCTACCATATCCTTACTACCATGACCCCTTCTAAACGCAGCCTGGACTTCTGGCAGTTCTGTGCTGGTGGGCTGTTCTAGTTGTTTTTGGATAATCTTCAGCAGAATCTTGCTTGCATGTGAAATCAACAATATTGTTCTATAGTTCCCACACTCTGGTTGGTCCCCCTTCTTTGGGATAGGAACAAATCTAGATCTCTTCCAGTCAGCTGGCCAAGTAGTTGTTCTCCAGATTTCTTGGCATAACTTGGTGAGCACATCCAGGGCAGCAGATATGCTCACCTCTCAGAATAGGTAAGAAAAGAAAAAAAAAAAGAATGTCTTTGTATGTTTTTGAGTAATTATGAATTATTAATACAGGAAACTTCAGGCCTAAATGAAGAACTTGCTCAAAAGAGAGTGCTCAAATTAAAAATGCTTTTATGGAAGCTTCAATTTATGATAGGAAATACAGTTGATATAAATAAAATTAAAGAATCAAGGTACACATGCAATTATAATATTCAACACTAAATACACAGTTGTTCTGAATTTTTAGAAAATAATCAAAAGGCAATTTTACTTAGATACTTAAGAATATTTGGCTTACATGGATAATTCCCTAATGTAAACTCAGCAGACACATATTTAGAGTCAGCAGTTTTAAGAAACAGCATTATAGAGTATTAAGGTCTCACTTGTGATATCCATCCTCTTTGAATTTAGTGTAGTAAGTAGAGAGTATTTCTTGGCTCAGAAGATTAAGTTTATTAGGTTATTAATGAAAAACTTTTGATCTCAGTAATTAGAATGTAGTTTCTGAAACAATGAGCTATTGAAAAATATGTATCTTAGATCCTTATTTTTATTATATCCCAAAATATTCTTCAAGTAAATTTTTCAATTTGTTTTAGATTGTCAACTATTGCATAAGAACATTTTAGAGTCAGCATGTGTGAATATTTTATCAGTAGAGGATACACACCTTTGAATAATGTACAATGAAAAAAAGAAAAAATAGGAAATCTGTACAGAAAAGAAAGTTGTGTCATTTGGATAACACAGGTTATTGATGAGACTTCTTCCAATCTTGATGCTACATTCTCCTTCATAGAGTCCAGGTTCTCAAATAATTTTCTCAGCATACAGATTGAATAGATTTGAAGAAAGAATATAACTCTGACACCCTCCTTGGTCTGTTCACACAATAGCCTCCTGCTCTAGGTATAGATTTCACATGAGCACAGTTAAGTAGTCTGGGATTCCCATTCTTCTCAATGTTAGCCATAACATTGTTATGAACCACACAGTCAAATGTCTTTAAATGATGGTTAATAAAGCATAAGTAGACATTCTTCTGTTATTCTCTATTTTTCAACCAGTATCCATCTAATATCAGTAATCATATCCTTGGGCCATGACCTCTCTTCCAAATACTGCTTGAACTTCTCTTACCTACCTATGTACTATTCTAGTCATTTTTAAATGATAGTCAGCAGTATTTTGCTTGCATATGACATTGTTTGATACTTTCTACATTCTGTTGGATCACTTTTCTTGGGAATGGGAACAAATATGGATATTTTTCAATCTTTTGACCCTACAGGTGTCATTCAAATTTCCTTTCATGGACTGAGGAGTGCACCCAAAACTTCATCTATTAATTGAAACAAGTCAATTGATATCTCACTGATTCCTGGAGCCTTATTTATTGTCAATTTTTTCAATGAAGCTTCTATTTTTCATTCATTACCATTGGATACTGCTCACATGGTATTTCCTAAAATTTTTCAGTGTCAATTCATTTTTGGTACACCGACTCTGTGTATTCCTTTCATTTTCTTCTGATACTTTCTGAGTATTCAGTTTCCCACAGTATCGTCTCTAATGTCTAGCATAACATTTTTATATGTTCCATTTCTTCCTTAATAATGCCATTTTTTTACATTTATATTTCTCACATTTCACATTCCAATCATTAATGTTTGCTTGCAATTGTTTCTTCTCCTTTGTGTTTTCCAGTGAAGGATATAGTATCTGGTGTTTTGTTGTTTGTTTTTTTCTTTAATGCTTGACTTATCCTATTGTGCTCTAATGTACATTAAGGTTTTTAAGTTCTATGTGGTATTAGTCTAAAAATTGGTTTTTCTAGTCATTGCATTAGTCCTTTCTGGTCTCCAGTTACCTAAACTGCAGACACAAACCCTTTCAAATAAATAATAGCTTTATGACTAGGATAAGATAGAGACTGCTTTCCACACTGGGCAGCAAGACTTGAGGGAAACTAGAGCAAGATCCTGGTGAGAGCAAGACCCTGATGAGAGCGAGAAACTGTTGGCAACTCCCTAGTGATAATGGTGCGGAGACAGTGACAATGATCTGAAGAAACTGTGGCAAGCTGTAACTAGAAAGTCCCTGAGATAACATAGTTAAAGATTTCACTTTCTTGCCAGATTATTGATGAAGAAGCATAACTGCTCTAAGCAAGCCTTGCTGGATGATTTGAATTTGTGTTACTGAACAGAACTGAGACTTTCACTAATTAAGGAAATGTGTCTTGCTATTAATCTGGCTTCGGACGTCTAGGCTAAACTCTGAACTTGCATTGAGTGATATTCTTTGTTTCCTTACTCTCCAACTTACTTTTTTTAGTGAACCCCACCCTTGGTACCACTGGGAGTAAAGTCAGAGTCAACAATAAATATCAAATCTAGTGATTGGTAGAAATGGGTGCAGGATTATGGGAAGTGGAATGTCTGGCCAAGCAGCTATCTGTTTGAGGATATTAATGATGGAGACTGTTTTCCTTTATGAAACAGGTAGAAAACAGAATCAGCCATCTTCATGTCCCATTTCTTCCTTTCACAATTTCTATCAGAAGAAATGACATTCATTTATCTAGACTCATAAAAATGTGGTTTGGTTTTTTAAATATCGGACTTGGGAAGATGTACACTTGAAACAGTTATTGTTTGTTTCTACAAAATCCATAAGTTTATTTTTGCTGTTACTAAGAAAGAAAGAAAATTTGAGAAGCTGCTTTATGACCTGAGACAAAAGAGTATCAAGATGAATAAAGATGAATACAAAAATTCCTTTAAAAGGCTACGGATTTTTCCACTCTATATATCATAATGTTATGTTCACAAATATTGTAAAAATGAATAAGCTTTTGATGAAGCATATTGTAATCAGAGGGAAAATGTAAGCCAGTGGGATAAAAGGGAAAATTTTCTGTAAAAGAATGCTTGTAATGAATAATAGAATTTGGAACAGAAAGTGGAGCTTAGCCTAAGAAAGATTAAGCTCCACCCAGTACTTTGAGGAGAGCCACATTTTAAATAAAAGAATGGTGATCACCTGGGTCTGCTTGATGTTTGGAAGAGAAAATCATTAGAACTCCCTTTACACAACTTTTAAAGTTAAAGGATACTGGCGAGTACACTCAATTCATAGTGACCAGCTACTGGGTTCACTTAATGAGTGAAAGTGGGAGATAGGCAGCCTTGAAGAGACAGACTGAGTTTGAACTTGTTCCTTCAGCACTGATAAATGTATAAAGAAAGAAAAGTTACTGGTTTGTTCAGCAGGGAATCCTGAAAATTTCTGATATGTTAACTTTGCCCATGTGGGGCTGAGGTTAAGTGAGATTATCAACCTATCTAAAACATAGTAAGAATTGTGAACTCTTGAGTTTCCTACCGATGCCTATTTGTACTTAATCATGGATGGCTGGGGATGTGTTGCCCAGAATTCAATCTGATGAAGATGTTAAATTTTGTGAGCTACTATTGATTGCCATGACTTGGTGGTTTGCTCTGGATTGAACTTTTCTTTATGGATGTGAATGTTCAAAGCTTTAATCTTTCAATAGAACATTCAATAGAAGATTCTTTAGAGAAAAAGACATACTTGTTTCTTCAGAGTACCTGTTGGACAAGACTGGGTAAATAAGAAATTGGCTGTCTAAAATGAGGAGATTAAGACATAACAAGTGAAGGAGCTTATATATTTCCCTAAATAGAGTATGGTAGGGGAAAGTTGATCCTTCAGAAAATGAGGAATAATAGCTAGAAAATCCAGAGGTGGGTTGTAGGATATGCTTGAAATTTGGCTTTTCTAGCCATTACGTTAGCCCCCTCTGGTCTCCAGCTACCATAACTGAAGAAACATGGTCTTGCAAATCATCAACAGCTATGGGGCTAGAATAAGAGAGAATGCTTTCTGCACTGGGCAATAAGACCCTGCTGAGAGTGAGACCCTGATGATGGTGATGGAGGGACTGTGGCATTGCTGTGGAGAAACTGTGGCAAGGTGTAGCCAGAGGACTCCAGACATAAAAGTCACAGTAAAAAGTTTTTCTGTTCTTACCTAATAATTGATTGAAGGAGAAGCTGACTTATAATTGTTCTGAGGCTTGGAACCGCTGGGCTAATCCTTGAACTTTCATTGGATGATATTCTTTGCCTCCCCACTCTCCAACTTACTTTCCGAATAAACCCCACTCTTGGTACCAGAACAATGAGCAACATCTATGAGTCAACAATGAATATCAAACTGAGTGGTTGGTGGAAATACGTGAGGATAATGGGAAGGGGTGGCATATCTGACATGACAGCTATATTTAGCTTCTAAGGATATTAATGGTAGGGATTTCCCTTTAGTAAGCAGGGAGAAGATAGACTTGGATATCTTCATTGTTGCACTGACTCCTTTCCACCTGTTTTTGTTTTTTTTTTTTTTCACTTCCACAAGTGGATGGCTAATCTTTCTCCTAATTTAGTTGCTGAGTAATAGAACAATATCTGTCAGACAAGCATTTTCCCCAAAATTACAGATGAAAGACCCTATCTCTTTATACAACTAACAGATTTGGCATTGGTCCTGGCTCCTTTTGGTGCATGTGTCTTGGGCAGGTCTCAGCACAGGTGGTCTTTGGCAGTGCAGGCAGTTCAAGTTTGGCATCTCAGGTAGTTTGATAAAATTCTAGCCTTTAATTGAAATATTTAAGGATGCTATGGACAGTATATTGAATGATCTAGAAAGCATCAAAAGAAGATGGAAGGAGTATACAGAGTTACTGTTTCAGAAAGAGTTGGCTGACACAGAATTTGATGAAACAGAATATAACCAAGATGTGAGTGATATTGATGAAGGATAAAGTTCAAACTGCTCTGTAGGAATTGACCAAAAACAAGGAAATGATGGAATATCAATTGATATATTTCAACAAACACTTGCAACCCTTAGCTTGTTCAGCAGGTTATGTCAAGAAATTTGGAGGGCAACACCTGATTAACAGACTGTAGGAGACCCATATTTATTCCATTCCCATTCCAAAAAAGGTAATCCGACACAGTGTGGAAAATAATAAACAATATCATTAATATCACACACAAGAAAATTCTGCTGAAGATTATCCAAAAATGACTGGAACAGAACATGAATGGGAAACTACAAGAAGTAAAAGCTGGTTTAGAAGAGGCCTTGGCACTAGGGTCATTATAGTTAACGTCAAATGGATCATGGCTTAAAACATAGAGTAACAGAGGAATATCTATATTTGTTTCATTGACTATGCAAGAGCATTTCACTGTGTGGATCACAACAAATTGTGGGTAACCTTAAGAAGAATGGAAATCCCAGAACACTGAATTGTGCTCATGGAAACGTATACTTGATCCAAGAAGGAGTTGTCAGAACAGAACAAAAAAGCACCGCATGGTTCATAATCAGAAAAAGAGTGTGTCCTATCTCTATACTTCTTCAGTCTATGTGCAGAACAAATTATTCTGGAGGATAGACTTTATGAGGAGGTAGGTGGCATTAGTATTGGAGGAAGATTAAACAACAACCTATGTTATATAGATGACACAACTTTGCTTGCTGAATCTGAGGAGGACCTAAAGTGCTTGAGGCAGGAGGCCAAGTACTATAGTTTTCAATATAGACTCAAAATCAAGAAAACAAAGATTCTCACCACCTAGACTACTTGGAAGCACCATAGTACACGAGAAGATACTGAGATACTTAACAAGGTGGTGATTCAGCTTGCTTGATTCCACAAGCAAAACTCTTGGCACCAGCAGTCAGGAAATCAAAAGAAAAATTATATTAGAAAAATCTTCCATCGGGTCTTCTCCATAATGCTGAAGAACAATGATGTTAGTCTAGAGACTTTGATGGGCCTAATCATCCAAGGCATGATCTTCACAATTACTTGTTTTGCACCAGAGAACTGGAAAATGGCTAGGAATGATAGAAGGAGAATTGATGCCTTTGAGTTGTGGTGCTGGAGAAGATTATTGAGCATACTGTCGAGAGAATGAACAATCTGTCCTGGTAAGGCTGAAACCAAGTTGCTCCTTCGAGACAAGGATTTTTTTTTTATTTAGAGAATACTTTATTAGTTTCTGTAATCAACCCCATGTAAATAAGACCTTACATATTTAATACAGTGCATTACCCCTGTACAAATGGAAAAAAATTAACATTTCTAGACCAATGTGGTGGAGACAATGATTTTAAAGTTCTGTCTCACATATTTTGGTCATGTTGCCAGAAGGCATCAATCCTTAGAGAAGGATGTCATTCTTGGAAGAGTGGAAGGACAGCACAGGACAGGAAAATCTGGTATTAGATGGATTGACACAGTAATTGGAATATTGGGGATAGGTGTGATGGAGACAGTGATATTAACACAGGATAGAGCAAGGTACAGAGCTATTGTGAATAAAGTCTCTCTGAGTTGCAGTGGACTCAATGGCATATAACAATAACAACAACAACAACAACAATAGGCTTCTTGACTTTTGTTGTTGTTAAGTACTATTGAGTTGGGACTGACTGAGAACTGATGCTCCAAGAGGTTTACAAGAGGCAATAAATGACACAGAAGTGATTTTGCATAGATTTCCCATGTAATAGCTATGGTGGATTCTAAATATATATATATATTCTGGGGCTTCGTCTGACATATTTTGGACATGTTGCCAGGAGGGACGGGTCCTTGGAGAGGGACATCATGCTTGGGAGGGTGGAGGAACAGCACAGGAGGGGAAGACCCTCTATGAG
>NW_006399819.1:7010608-7011219 GCF_000299155.1 Elephantulus edwardii
TGCAAGCAAGATTTTACTGAAGATTATCCAAAAACAACTGGAACAGCACATCAGCAGAGAACTACCGGAAGTCCAGGCTGGGTTTAGAAGGGGTCGTTGGTACTAGGGATATTGTATCTGATGTTAGATGGATCTTAGCTGAAAGCAGAGAATACCAGAGGAATGTGTATCTGTGTTTCATTGACTATGCAAAGGCATTTGCCTGTGTAGATCATAACAAACTGTGGCTGACTCTGAGAAAAATGGGAATCCCAGACACTTGATCGTGTTAATGTGAAACCTATACTTGGACCAGGAGACAATCGTCAGAACAGAGCAAGGGAACACTGCATGGTTCAAAATTGGGAAGCAACCAGGGATGCCTCCTATCTCCATACCTTTTACACCTATATGCAGAACAGATTATCCGGGAGGCTGGGCTCTATGAGTAGAAATGTGGGGTCAAGATTGGTGGACAATTTATCAACAATCTGCGTTATGCAGATGACACAACCTTGCTTGCTGAAATGGAAGAAGACCTGAAGCACCTGCTGCAGAGGGTCAAGAACTGCAGCCTCCAATATGGATTGAGGCTCAATGTCAAGAAAACAAAGATTCGCACCACTGGACCA
>NW_006399819.1:7011479-7012123 GCF_000299155.1 Elephantulus edwardii
GAGTGTCAGAGACAGTGTGATTGGCACAGGACAGAGCAGAGTTTTGGGCTGTTGTACATAGGGTCACTATGAGTCACAAGCAACTCGACGGCGCATAATAACAACAACAACAACAACAACACTAATTCTTTGCCCAAAAGACAAGTAATTCAAAGGCATTTCTTAGACTTGTGTGAGTACTTATTTGAGAGTCCTGTGGAGCTGTTTTTACTCACATCATACATGAGGCTACCATACTGTCTAGATGTCAACTAAAGCAATATAGTTACATTAGTACATGCAGTTGTTACATGTAGTTGTTTTAAATTATTGTTGTTGTTATTAGGTGTCTTCAAGTCCAGTATGACTCATTGTGACCCTATGAACATAAGATCTGAAACTTGTTTTATCCTGAGCCATACTCAAACTTCCTTACACAAAAGGACCCATTGCCTCAGTCACTGTGTCAATCCACCTGGCCCTCCACCCTTCCCAGCACTATGTCCTTCTTCTAGGAAACAATGTATACTATTTTAGCATAACCTTTTCAAGTGCTATGGTTCACAAGGTTTATACATAGGGTTTTCAGAGGCCTGCTATTTCAGAAGTGGATGGCCAATCCTTCTTCCTAGTCTGTCTCAATGTGAATGTTCAGATTTAGAGAA
>NW_006399819.1:7013663-7028821 GCF_000299155.1 Elephantulus edwardii
ACTGGGATAATTGGGATGGGAGTGTCAGAGACAGTGCGATTGGCACAGGACAGAGCGGAGTTTAGGGCTGTTGTACATAGGGTCGCTATGAGTCTTAGGCGACTCGAGGGAACATAACAACAACAGCAACATGGTTCACAGTAAAACTTTGGCTAACTCTGAGAAGAATAGGTATCCCAGAACACTTGACTGTGCTTATGCAAAACCTATACTTGGAGCAGGAGGCAGTCATAAGAACAGAGCAAGGGAACACTGCATGATTCAGAGTCATGAAATGTGTATGCTGGGATGCATCCTATCTCTATACCTTTTTAATCTATATGCAGAACAGATCATCCAAGGGCCTGGGCTGTATTAGGAAGGATGTGGCATCAGGATTAGAGGAGGACTCATCAACAGTCTCTGTTATGCAGATGACACTCCTTGCTTACTATAATTGAGGAGGACCTGAGGCATTTGCTTTAAAAGGACAAGGACTGTAGCTTTCAATGCAGATTGAAGCTGAACATCAAGAAAACAAATATTCTCACCTGTGGGCTGATTAGCACCATCATGATAGACAATGAAGAGATAAGAGATTGTTAACAGCTTCAGTTTGCTTGGCTCCACAATCACACTCTTGGAACCAGCAGAAATCAAAAGATAAAGTGCATTGGGAAAGACTGCTGTGAAAGTGCATTGGGAAAGACTGCTGTCAAAGTGCATTGGGAAAGACTGCTGTCAAAGACCACTTGAGAGTACTGAAAAGCAACAATGTTAGTCTGAAGACTAAAGTGCACCCGATCCAGGCTATAGTCTTTGCAATTACTTGCTATGTATCAGGAAGTGTAACAATGACTAGGGATGATAGAAGGAGAATTAATGCCTTTGAGCGGTGGTGCTCGAGAAGAGAATTAAATATACCATGGATTGCTACGGGAACAAACAAGTTTGTTCTGGAGAGGGTGAAACCAGGCTACTCATTGGAGACAAACATTCTGAAGCTCCATCTGACCTACTTTGGGGATGTTCAAGGAGGGACCAGTCCTTGGAGAGGAACATCCTGTTTGGGAAGGTTGAGGAACAGCACAAGAGAGGAAGACCCTGGATAAGATAGATTGACAGAGTGATTTGGGTAATGGGGGTGGGTATGTTGGAGACCATAATATTGGCTCAGGATAGAGCAAGGTTCATAGCTGTTGTACATAGGATCGGTATGAATTGCAAACGACTCAACAGCACTTTACTACAACAACATGGTTCAAGTGCACAAATGATAAATGTTTAATTGAAAAGTACTGAGAATCTTTACTGAGATCAGTCTATGATAACATTATTTCATATATTTCTCCTTATAAAAAGTAAAGGGAAGCTGACTGGTATGTCTCAATTTATCCTTTGCTCTTGTCTCACTTCTGCTCCATTAATGAGTATACCTGGGGCAAATTGATACAGACTGATGTGAAATCCTTTACGTTGTCTGAAATCACAGCTGAATCAATAAGCAAATGACCTTGGAGAAGTAAAAATGGATGTGCATATTATGTGGGAATTGAAAGTAAGATGTATTGTCAATATGTTACAGCTTACTATGACTCTATTTATTTAGATTGCTTTCTGCTTAATTCACCTGAAACTAAACTACATATAGTAATGCAATTGGAATTGATATTGGTGTTGATCAAGAGAAGAATTCGATTCATTATAAAAAGACAAAGAATAGATAAGAAATGGAGAATATAGTGGGAATTTAAAGAGGACAGGGAACCAGCAAATATTTTAGAATTTTGCCAAAGCAGGATGTTTGTTAATAATAAAAAGCAGGAGAAAAGCAGATTTTCAACAAAAGTGCTTTATTTGGACAAAATCTACTGAGCTAAGTGTACCTCAAATCCCCCCAGCGTTAGATCTCAAAGTGCAAACATTTTAATGTGGACTCCTCCTGTGTATACAATAGTTTCCTTCTTGCAGAAACCAAGTACAATTGTAATAATTTAGCTCTTGTCAATCTGCTTCAGCCCTTGCATTGTTATGCTTAGTATAGCAAGGTGAGATCCTGGCAAATTGGGCTGGGAACAGGGAGCTGGCTCTCTGAAAATGCAAACTGAAAAGCAGACATTTGAAGGATATTATCTCAGGGAATAGCTGTGCCAAAAAGTGGGTTTATGCAGGATTTCTCCTTCCCTTCTGAAACTTGAATACTGAACGAAAGGAGAATTTGAGTGATTGGAAGGTGAAATTTGCCAGAATGTGGTCATTATGTTTTTTAGTGCAATATGACAATCGAAAGTTTAGGAAATGTAAAATAATTCAAAGTTAGTAAGTGTAGAAATGATACAATGTTCAAGAAAGTAGCATTTGAGTTTGATGATTGTGGACAAGATAAATTCTTAGGGAAAGGAGAAGGAGAAGATGCATAACATAAAATTAATATGCAATATATTCAAATGATATTAAGCCCTATGTTGAAAAGTTAATGTGGAATAATTAACAATAGTAAATGATATGGCTAGTTTAGATAGGATAAAGAAGGAAAGCTTTTTAGCAGAAGAAGATTGAGCAAGGTCTTGAACAATACAAAATAAGAGGTACTTCCTCAAAAAATTGAACATAGAAATTCCATGGCCCAGCTATTCCACTGCTAGGAATATACCCCAAGGAAATTAGAACTGAGATACAAACGGAGTTTTGTACACCAATGTTCATAGCAACACTATTCATATTTGCAAGAACATGGAAACAGCCCAAATGTCCAACCACAATAGAATGGATTAAGGATTTGTGGTATATTCACACGATGGAACAATATGCAGCACTCAGGAGTAACAATTTAAAAAGTTACTACATAACTTGGGAGAGACAGGGGAGCATTATGTTGAGTGAATTAACCCAGTCTCATATAGACATTAGACCATTATTGTAAAAATGGAAGGATAACTAGTAAAATGTGTATGGTAGTCCAAGGGGAAAGAGGTGGGAGCAGAGGGGTAAGGACAGGCAGGGGGGAAATCATGGGGTAACAGAATTTGGGGAGGTGGGGGGAGGGATAAAGAAATGGGAAAGAAATGGTAGGGATCTGAAAAGAAGGGGTGGTGGTAGCCATAATTCAATGGTGATCGGTTGTACAAAATACAATGAATGGGAAAGATTAAATAGAGCAAAATGTGAATGAAGTGTCCTTGAATGAAACACAATGTATGTGAATTTTGTATGTACACCACCATAAAAGAAAAATGAAAAGAAAAAAAAATAAGAGGAGCCCCAAGACCCCTTGTGAGAACCGTATTTCAAGGAAAGAACAAGTGCAAATGTCTTGGAGCGGCCAAGTTCATTGAGAAGTTTGAGAAATCTGAAAGAAACTTGTGAGGAACCAATTCAAGGAAGGGAAATCAAGGTAAAGACACAGTCAGAAAATGAAATGTATTTATTTCCTAAGTGTAAAACTATACTCTGACCATGTCTCAGCCTTATCACTGCCTTCCCAGTGTTGTAAGATGCAGCCATTTTTTGCCCGAGTTATCTAACTGCTTTCTAACTTGTTACTTTCAAATCTTTTGGCCTTCTCTAGATCTGTTTTTACCCAGGAATGAGAGTGATTATTTTGAAAAATAATTCTTGATTGTTTTGAAAAGTAGTTCTTTTCAAAACAATCTTTATTTAGGACCTCTATGCAGAATAAAAACTCAATCTGCTGTTGCAGTCAACTAGTCTGTGGCTATCCTCTCCTATGGACTTCTTTTTTGGTTATTTTTATTCCAATTCACTGCCTACTTTGCTATTCATTATAAAAAACTAGTTGTAGTGTATTTTATCAGATATCCTAAAGAAACTGTCCCCTCACTCATTTCAGTTCTTTGTTATCAAAGTACCTCATCAGACTTATACTAACAATCTATGCATTCTTGTCAATTTCAAATCATCTACTCTGTGCAGCTCTGGATAATGAATAAAGATGAAAGAAGAAAAAGTATTGATGACTTTAAGACATAGTGTTGGAAAAGAGTATTTTGGCAGCCCCATAGACTGTCAAAAGAACAAACAAATATGTCTTAGAGAAAGTACAGCTGGAGTGCTTTTATAAGGCAAAGATGATAAAGCTTTGCCTCACATACTTCAGGCATGTTGCTAGGAAAGACTATTCTTGGAGAAGGACATGAACTGGAAAGTCAGAGGATTGATGAAGGGAAGCATTCCCTCAAACTGATGGATTGACACAGTGACTCCCACAATGGACATTGTGGTCTCAGAAAGTGTGAGAATGGCACAAGATAGGATAGGCTTCAGATTTGTTGTTCATAAAGTTGCTATGGGTAATATTTTACTTAATGATATTAACAACAACAATAAAAAACACCCCTCACTTTCTGTTATTTATAACAATCGTTAAAACACGACCTTTCATTAATATTTTATTTCATTACTTATGCTCTCTGTATCAAAGAGAAACTCCTGGGAAGTAAGGATTTAATTTTATTCATAAAAGCTGGAAAAGTGCTATTGTTGAGTTGTTACCAATCAAAAAGGTAATGAAAAAATGAAGATATAAGTAAAATAACTTGCTAACAAATTGGGTTCAAAGTGAGTAAAACAGATGTCAAGGATATCACCAAAGTTATATTCTCTGAACTGCAGTCAATGGTGGCACCATTAATGTAGATGAGGACCAATAGGTAAGAAGAGATTTTCATGATGAACCAATAAAGAAACTTGAAAAAGAATTGATGAGTTTGAATTGTGGTATTGGAGAAGAATATTGAATATGCTATGGACTGTCAAAAGAACAAACAAATCTGCCTTGAAGGAAGCACAGTAGGATAATTCTTAGAGGCAAGGATAGTTAAACTTTGTTTTACAAATTTTGGGCATATTACTAGGCGACTATTTGAAAAAAAAAAAACACACACCACCACCACTTGAAAAAAGACATCATGCTGGGAAAAGAAGAGAATCATAGAAAGAGAGGACAACCCTCTTGGGGGTGGAACAACAGCAACTTTAACTCAAGTAAGACAGAGATGACTTTGGGACAGGATAGTATAAGGTTCAGATTTATTGCTGATAGGGTCTCTATGAATTGTAGTCAACTTGAACAGTATCAAACAGTAAACAATAATTTGAAGTCATAAATGTCTACATTTGAGTTTTTTTACATTCCTGAGAGTAACTAATGCATAAAAGGGAGTCATTAATAGTTTACTTGAAAATGGACTTTATAAAAGAATCTCAAAATACATGTGTTTTTCTCCAAGGAATAGCCTGTCCTATCAATATGCCCTAAGTAAGATGAAACTGAATCATCATTACCTTCAAGGAGGGCTTTGGTTGCATTTTCTCCAAGACACATCTATTCTTTTGACAATCAATCTGATATCCAGCTCTCTTCTCAAGCACCACAGCTCAAAGGCATCAACTATTTTTCTGCCATCCTTATTGACTGTCAAGCTCTCAGATACATAGCAAGTGATTGAAAAGACCATGGCCTGAATAGTCCTCAAGCTGACATCACTGCTCCTCAATAATTTGAGAGGACCTTGAATGCAGACTTTTTCAATGCAGTAGATCTCTTGACCTGCTGACTGCTGGTACCAAGAGTGTTAAATGTTGATCCAACTAAGATAAAATTGTTGACCACTTCATTCTTTTCTCCATCTCTCATGATGTTGCCTACCAATCCAGTGATGATTTTGTTTTGTTTTGTATTCTTAATGTTCATTCAGAATGCCCAGTGTAGGATAAACAAAAAAGAAGATACTCAAAGAACTAGGTTAGCACAGTAGCTGTAACAATGAGTTTTAAAACAGCAGAGTTTTTGAGTATGGCAAGGGATTAAGCAGAGCTTCAAGTTGTCAGGCATAAGGTCACTGCTAGCCATTGTCTGCTGGACATTATCTAACAACAGCAACAAATAAAATATGTGCTATTCCAAATCCCTTCCCTACTTCCTATAGATTGATGCTATCTTGAGAGTCTGAAATATGTTATAGTTAACATATATACACATTATGGAAATTGTCAAGTGCTACAAATTAGATCCCTTCTTCCATCCCTCCCTTGGCCGGAGAGCTAGTCATTAAAAGTACACTTACTTGCACATGGCTGCATGAATATGAATATCACACATTTTCTTTTTAAGATCTTAAATAAATTTTTCTGAATTGTTGTAGTTGTTGCAGTGTACCATAGAGTCAGGACGGACCTATAGCTGACCCTCTGGCAGATTTTCAGAAGCAGTTAATTGAAAAGGAGAAAATTGTCCATCCTTCTCCCATAGAACGGCTGGTGGCCTGGAGCTGCTTGCCTTTGGGATTGCAGTGCAGCTTATTGCCACTAGGCCAAATAAGCATGTAAAATATGTGACATAGTCCATAGGAGTTGCTTTGCTCAACCATAGACTCATCATAGCCTCTCTGGCAATTTTAATCCTTCAGCATCTTTGAGGAAAAGAGATGGAAAATCTTCTCCTCTGAGACTTTTATCCTTGTGAAAGCCTGATGGGAGGGGGTCTGCTATGAGTCAATTCCAGTGCCAAGGCAATGAGCTAGTTCTATAATAATATTACCTTTAAAATGTAATACTTGTCTTAATGAGATAATATAGGTTGAAATAAACAGAAAATTGCCTTGTATTCAGAACTATTAGCCTATTTAGCCTCAACTACAACACCACCATTCAGGTCAACTACTAGCCTATTTAGCATAGTTTTATAAATTAGAAAAACAACTACAAAATCCGTTTTCTCAAGATTTTTATGTTGTTTATGACATTATTGTAATATACTGACTCTAAGGAGCTGTGGAGACAGTTCTTAGTTCCACTGGTAACTCAAAGGCTGCAATTCTCCAGCAGGTCAATCCACTGGCAGCTCTGGTAAGATAGGTGGTATTCTCTCGCCGTGATTTATAACCTCCAAATCCAGAAGGCCAGTCACTTTCTGTCAGAGCCCACTTGTGGGTAGTAAGAGACTAGGAATATTAATTCTTATTTCAATCAAATATAATTTTAATTATATGTAATAAAATATCTTCCATGACATTATAAAAATAATCTATATTTTCGTTTTCTTAAAAATATTGTATTAGAATTGTGAGTTCCAATAACAAACAAAACCAAATGTTTTATTTACATGAGTATGTATATAAATGCCTGACTTGGTCACTTGCTTCGCATAAAATTCTTCCAAAAATGCAATTTCTTTTTAATAATTATTTTTTTCAGAAGTAGATCATACAAAACAAATACAAAAGTGAGGGGTTTTGGTTTTTTTTTTTCTATTAGCATTATTATTTTATACAACAGAATTAAGGGAACCCATCAGGAAAAACTCTTACCTGGGGCCTATACCTCCTGAGCAAAAAGTAATGACATTTTCTTCTCATGGGAAACAGATGGAATTAATAGAATGTGCCTATTGTTCTTATGCATAATTCACTAATATTTCTGAGACCTTTCCAAAAGGCTGCCTGTGTAAGCTGCACAGGAGCAAGAGAATATATCACTGCTATAGGTCTCAAGTTGAAAATAAATTTTGCTTGCAAATCATACCTTGCTGCTCTGTACTATTGTTTATCAAAGTATCTGAACTAACTTGTCCATCTTGTACTTCATAAGGGGGGGAAATGTATTTAGGTGTGATTATATGACTTTAAAGTTGTCTCATAGTATTTATCTCTGTACAAATTCACATGCACACACAATGATCATGAATATGGCACATGATCAGACAACATCTTATTCTGCTATACAGGAGATCGTCATGGGTCACAACAGACTGAATGACAATGTCTGTCCATCCTATCATCATGTTTGTGGGATTCTAGCTGCATGAAATGAGCAAATACTATGTTGATCATTTCCAAAGTCAAAGAGGTCTTCCTCTCCAAGAATATGCGTTGTTAGAGTAGGAAACAGAAGGGGGAAGAATCCACTTTCTGTCAAAAGTTGGAGATAGTGCCATTTTGGGGGCTATGAATTGTAGATATTAAGAAATTCAAGCTGGATGCAGAAGAAGCCATGGCATAAAGGATTTTATTGCTGAGGTCACAAGGATTTTTGCAAAAAGGGAATATCAGAAGGATATTTACTTGTGATTTATTTACTATGCAAAGGCATTTCAACATGTAGGTAATAAATTAATGGTAATAAAGAGAAGACTAGGAATCTCAGAATATTTAATTCTGTTCTTGAGAAACTTATAGCTAGACCATGAAGATGTTGTCCAAACAGAATAAGGGAACACTAAATGGTGTAAAATCAGAAAAACTATACATCTGGGTTTTTTATTTTCTTTATAGATGAGAAAATGATATGAGAAACTGGGCTATTATATGTTGCCAACCGCAACCCTTTACAAATTTTCTGGAAGAAATGAACATAAAGAGACAAACGCACACAGAAGACAAGACAGGACTGCTGCAAAGAAAGAAACACACAGAAGAGTCAAAAAATTGCAGCCGCGTGGGTCTGTGTTCCTTTAATTTTATAGGGGTAGCAGCAATAATCTCATGTTCCATGGTTTCCATAGAATCATAATAACTGGATACCGAAACAATCATGCAAGGAAGGGCATACAATCTGTTCTTTATGATAGATGTTGCTCTTTACATGAAAGGAGTTAGGGGACTGAGGTAACTAAGATATTTTCTTAGCAGGAAGAGAGACCTCCAAGTTCCCAGCCCGTGTGCCCGACAAAGGACAAAGGTTTCTCTTTAATTATTAAACCAGAAAGTTACCCGTTTGCAGGCTGAACTTTCAATGACCCCGAAACCCACCCGCATGCAGGCTGGCGTCCGGTCCTCCTCAATTATATGTAAAAGAAAGTGGTGTGGCATTAGGGTTGAAGAAGACTCATCAACAACTTTTATTATATAATTAATAGAACATTGCTTGCTCAAACTGAGGAGAAATTGACACACCTATTACAGAATATCAAAGACTACAGCCTTCTATATGCATTACATTTCAACATCAAAAAAGTAAATAACTCATGTTCATAGCAGTGTTATTCATGACAGCAAGAACATGGAAATAGCCCAAATACCAACCACAATGGAATAGGTTGAGAAATTATGGTGCATTCACACAATGAAATACAGCACACAGGAGCGGTAATTTCGTAAATTATTACCTAACATGGGAGGGACTGGAAAGCATTATTCTAAGTAAAGTAACTCAATCTCATAAAGACAGATACTGGATAAGACCATAATTACAGAATGAGAATGAGGATCCAAGGAGGGGCCAAAGTGTTTAATCATAAGGTGATGGGTGGGAGAAGCATGAGTAAAGGAAAGGCGAAACATCTAATGTAAAAAACAATGTATATTAATTTCTAAGTAAACCAGTATAAAACACACAAAAAACAAAAACCAGGGGAAAAGCAGGAAGAATTCCATTATTAAGATGAATGGTATCAATTTTACACAAGATAATGTGTGTGAATTGTTGAATGGAAAACCAATACACTTTGTAAACTTTTACATAAATCACAATGCAAAGTAAAAACAAACAAAAAGAATGCTTCTCCCCTCCCCCAAAATAAACAGGAAAAAATATTTAGTACTAGAGCAATAACCAACATTGTGATAGAGAAAATATTAAAATTGGTAATGATTTAATTTTACTTGGTTCCATAATCAGTACCTCAAGAAATCAAAAGATGTGTTGCATTGGGAAAATCTACTGTCAAGAACCTCTCCAAAGTGCTCAAGGGCAAGAATATCAATATAAAGCCCAATATATCAATATAAATCAGAATATCAATATAAAGCACCTGAAATCAAGACATTGTGTTTGTAATTGCATCTTAGGCATCTAAATTTGGACAGTGAAGAAGAACCACGACCTTTGAATTGTGCTATTTGAGAAGATAACTGAATATCCCATTGGATGTCTAAGGTTTATCATTCAGAGTTCTTCTCTAGCCACTGTTTGTTTCTTTTGTGCTGAAGTAATTATTGTATTAAGAAGAGAGGAGAAAGATGAAATATAAACCTCATACTACTAGACGCTTATGCCAGGAGCCTTTTTCTTTCAGAAAACCTTGCTTGCCTAGGACATAACCTCCAGTTGCTCACCCGTCTGTACACCACCAGTCTGTATCACCCACAGTCCCCATCCAGCCATGCCATAACTGATAGATTACAGGATCTTGGTCCATTGCTCACCAGTTTCTCCAAAATCAGCCTGTTACCTATGGTCATGTGAACCATTCCATTAATAGGTCTGAGGCTCTGGGAGATCTTCTAGCTAATTATCGAAATCAAGGTACATAAAGGAGCTAGGAAAATGAGAAAAGGAGGAGTTATTGATGTCAGGAATCATGGACTTATACAATAGGTCAAGTATTTGAGACTATCTTGACCTGAGACTTCTTATAAATGGTCTGCTATTAGTCTTAGCCGGACAAACTATCAAAACACCCATGGACTGCTAACAGAGCGAACAAATCTATCTTGGAGGAAGTGCAACCAGGATACTTACTCCTTCAAAGCAAGCATGGTAAAACTTCATCTTACATGCTGCCAGGAGGGACCAATTCTTAGAAGAAGATATGATAAGGAAAGGTGGAGAGTTAGATAAAAAGAGGAAAATTCCAAGATATATTGAAATAGTGACTGTTACAATCAGCTTGAGCCCATTGAGATAGTGAGGATGGCATAGCATAAGGCAAAGTTCAGAACCTTTGCTCATAGTGCCACTATGAGTCGGAGGCTACTCAATGACACCGAAAAACAATAGCAGGTAATTGCAAACATTATGTGGTATTCTACTATATAAATTAGATGGTGCTTCATTATATTTTATAGCTCTCAGATTTTTTAAAAGTCACTGCTGGTTCAAAAGTAAGAGTCTCATCATTTATGTAAGAGTTTTGGGTTCAGTTCCTGTCCTATTCACCTCTTGTGATGCCACCATTTATATGTCATAGAGATTTGCATATTTTTCTAATGCTGATCAGGTTGCACCAGAGTTTCCAAACTTGGACGAAAACCTGGAGATCAACTGAACATAGCCACTCACAAGAGTTTATAAAATACAGTCTTTTGTACTTGTTGTTATGTGCCATAGAGTGGTCTCTGACTCATAACAACCCTAAGTACAATAGCTCTGAACCCTGCCCTATACCTAAGCCAGTCTCACTGACTCCAACACACCTAATCCCACTGCCCCAGTTACCGTGTCAATCCATCTCCTCCAGGGTCTTCTGCACTGTCTTCTCTCCCTTCAGAGCATGATGTCTTCCTCCAAGGATTGGTTTCTCCTGGACACATGCCCAAATTATGTGAGACAGAGCTTCAAAATCCTTACCTCTAAGGAGAAACTTCATTTCACCCTTTCCTATTTGTTTTCCTGGTGGTCCATGGTATGTTCAAGACTCTTCTCCAGCATCACAACTCAAAGGAATCAATTCTTTTTCTGTCATCCTTAGTCACTGTCTAGTTCTCTGATGCACAGCAAGTAATTACAAAGACTGTGGCCTGGATCAGGTACACCTTAGTCTTCAGAATGACATCAACACTATTTAGAACTTTGGAGAGTTCCCTGAGAACATGCTTCCTCAATGCAAATTCATCTTTTGATTTCTGAGTGATGGTGCCAAAAGTGTTGATTGTGGACACACATGATATTAAAGGAGTGAAAAAAAACAAAAAATTATCAAATTATAATTCCAATTTTTCAGAGTTATCATAGTAAAAATAATTCTAATAGATTCACTGATAATGAGAGGTCTCATCATTTATATGTTCATTTGTGATAATGTAATGCTGAGTTGAAAGTGACTCAAAACTGATCTTCTTGTGCATTTTCTCTTCATATTTTAATTAATTTCATGGAAGAAGATGGCCCATACATTTTCCTGTGAAATAGCTGCTGTACTTTAACTGTGTGCCTTTTCATTGTCCGTGCAACCTCTTACTATGAAGTTACCAGAGGATCTGTTGGCTTTATAGTAGGCAGGTATTATCTCTTGCTCTGGGATCTCAAAATATCTTTAAGTTGTTGTGAATGCATTTCAAATTATAAGAAAGTTTAAATAATTGTAAGCAAATAATTCTATGACTCCTGCATTTTCCAGAAAGCATGCTCAAACATTAAAAATATCACTTATGTTGAATAAGAATTCTTTATTTGGGGAGAATTTATTCACCTTAGGTAATACATGTTATTCCTTCCTTATTTGAAAAATGTCCTTGGGCTTGGTTACCCATAAAGTATTGCACATATGGGGTGAATTTTTAGAGAGAAAATCACTAGCACCTGGATTGTAGTAACATTCAAAATGTCTTTTGTGTGTTTCCAACTGGCAATATTTCTGCTTATATGGAATAAAGACTTTTAAGATGAAGTCCTTTTGCTTTACCCAGACAATTCTATCACTCTTATCACCTTTCTCATCCCTATCTCATGCTTCTTTAATCATAATAAAATTGATTTTACTCTAAGTTCTACACTAAGCCCCTTTGACCTATTTTTTCCATTTTCTATTTTAGTTTATTTACTAAGCCTCATACTATATACCTGAAGATTGTCCTCACCTATTCTTTTATAGGATATGTCACCTGATACTACACTTTTGGATATAAAAACTACTGAACAAAATTTGAACTCCTTTTAATGTTTGTAATTAGAAAGATAGAATTTTCCCCAATTATCAAGTTCCAAATTTTAAAACTTTCAGCATATTAAAATATTCTAGGTTCCCCTTAGAAATTCTATGAACAAATAATGCATAATATTTTATCTCACCCCCCTCCCCTAGGATTCACTTCCAGAAATAGGAACACATTTGGTGGATCTTCAAAGCTCAGGAAATTTGAGAACTTAACCAAAAAGTCCTCGAACATAAAAAGCTTTCTGTTCCATAGATCCCTGGTATTGATCACATCTATTATAAAGTTTCTCTATTAGGTTTCTAAACTCTTACTACTTTTAAAAATATTTGCTTCTAAAATGAAAAACAACTATATTATGTTTAGCAAGATTTTACTCACAACTCTAATGCATATTTGTTTAAATATTTTGCCTTGTGGCTTACTACTCGTATCACTGCCAACTCCTTAAAAATGAGTTCCAAAGTTTCTGTTTTAATAAGCAGATTAAAGATTTATGTTTCTATAATCATTAAAAAAAGTTTCAGGATGATACACTTGATAGATAAAATGTCTTAAATTTCTTGTATAAATTAGTATCAACAAAAATCCCCTTCTGGCCCTACTGGGTACTTTTAATACCATGGACCTCAGAGTCAAGGAAGTGGAGAGGAGCATTATGTTATCAGGGCTAGACCAGGGGCAGCGCCTGTCTCATGTTTTGAATCTGCAAGTTGCTGCTCCTGAAAAACATGGGCGATCACCTCCTAAACAATTTACAGCCTCAGGAACTCAATGGAGGGTCAACCATTAATTGGTTACCACTTGATGGAAAAGAGTTTGAGATTTGAGTATGTAAAGTTTTCATTGAAAAGGACATCAGTGAGTTTCAAAAGAAAGGGGGGGAAAATGGAACAGAGCTAGCAGTGTTCAAACTCTAATAGACGATGATAATTTAGATGTATGATTTTAAATTAGGCAAAAGGAAAAGTTTACAGAACATTCTCATGACTGTGAGTTCTTGCTCTCCACTCTGGTTTTTTTCAAATCTAAATAAATCCTAGGACTACAGTCCACTGGCTAAAGCTAAAGAATGGTCACTGAGAAATATTTTTCTTCTCTAGCGACACTACTTTACAATATTTGTTCTACCTGAATTAGCCAATGAATGGCTTGTTTCCATATGTTTTCCTTTACCTAATCTTTGCAGTTGTCAGGAGAGAATATTTTATAGTGTGAGAAAAACACTAATATACACAATGACTCAGGTTAGGTGATATACTTTCAAATTACATGCTAATAAATTTAATAGCAGCTATTATAATCACTTAACCTACTAAATTTTCCAGAGATTGAAAATCTAATGCAGATTCTTTTCAGCGTGTAATCAGATAATACTTCTAATTCATTTAAAGAATCTTTAGATTCCTTTTTCAGAAGAAAAAAAAATCCTTTTTGGGAGCCAGAAAAATTGAAAAGAATTTCTTTCTCTCTACATAAAAAAAGAATTCTTTTGCTCCACAGTGATTCCTGTCCATTAGATACTTGCCAGATGACATTGGAACTTCTACACTGGCAGATTCAATGGCTATTTGGAAAGCTTTGCCACCACCTGCAGTTGCACCTGCTGTGAAATTTTACTTGGAGATTCCTTGGTGAGTTCAAAATCTATTGCCTAGATTAGTAAAATGAGTCTAATCCTAGAAGCAATTTTTTAAAATTGTTAAGGAGTCTCCCCAGGAAGGAATGGCCTATACAGATATTTTTTCCCCCTTGTAAAGTTATATGAGCTAATGAACATATAAATATAAACAAATTGCCTATTGGGATATAATTTTCTTTGTTAACTACTATTATTGTACTACAATTTCATGGATTGGAATTCACCATAAAGTTAGTTCTTAAATAGTGAGTGTATGGAAAGATTGAAGAGAGAGAGGAAAAGGAAGGGAGAGAGAGAAAAAAAAGATAGAATAAAAAAAATCAAGAAACATCTATATTTTCTGTTTAGTGATTTCTTCTGCTAATTACAGGGACATGTTAAAAGTATTTATAACACAAAGTGGATTTTTAAATTTGTTTTTATAATGCTTAGTTTTCCCAAAATAGGTGTTCTTTGCTTCTCAAACTGGAAAAGAAGAATCCAAACTTTTGCCATGTCCTTGGGGTACTAAGAACTCCTAGTGATATAGCGGACTAGATGTTGGGCTCCTAACAGAAATTCCAGCAGTTCCAATTGACCAGCTGCTCCATGAGAGAAAGATGAAACAGTCTCATCCTTGTATGATTTACAACCTCAGAAGGCTACTATGAATTGACTCCACAGCACTGGATTTTGTCTGGGTTGGTTTGAAAACACTAGTTGATATGGTGGAATCTCTAACTCTTTTACACATTCTCACCACCCTCCCAGTACAATAAAGTCCAACTATGAGGTATCTTGAACATCTTTCAATATACCATGAATATCCTATTTAAACATGTATGCCCTTGTTCTTACTGAAGTTTGATTATGCATCCTCCAGGTATCTGCATATCTGAGCTCTTTCATTTTATTCAAGTGTCTATCGTTATATTATCTAAGCAGAG
>NW_006399819.1:7032053-7033019 GCF_000299155.1 Elephantulus edwardii
GTATGAGTCGCAGGCGACTCTACGGCACATAACAACAACAACAACAACAATGAACACAGCAGTACCTGACATATGTCATCATTCTGTTACACTAAGAAATTTTCTCTCATCCTCATAATATATATTATACAATGATTTGTATAGATGCTTATTATTGTTCTTCTCCATAAAAAAATAAATTCTATCGGAACAAGTATTTTGAGTACTTTGTTATCCCATTTAGACTCCTTTCTTTTACATTCCTTAAACATTTGCCCAACACGTAGATGAATGAATGAATACCACATATTATAGTTTCAAATATCATCTTCATATTTTGTTGCATTTTTCATTTTATTATTTTATTATCTTGGTAATTGTTGTTATATGCCATCAACTCTACTGCAACGCATAGCAACCCTGTGAACAACAGTTCTAAAACCTGTCCATATTGTCGTCATCATCTCACACACAGTCAAACCCGTTGTTGCTGTGTCAGTCCATCTCATTTTAGGATCTTCCTCTCTTTCCCTAACCCTTCACTTTTCTAAGTGTTGAAAGAGTATTCCTTTCTAAGGAATAGCCAACTCCTAGCAATAGCCTTATAAGGGATGGCAAGTGGCCAACAGGCACATGAAGCATTGGCAATAAGGGAGACACAAATCAAAACTACAGTGAGATACTGTCTCACTCCAGTAGCACTGGCAATTTAACAGGACAGCAAATAATAAATGTTGGAGATGAAGTGGCAAGATAGAAACTCTTATACATTGTTGGTGGGATTGTAAAATGGTGCAACCACTCCAGAAAGAAGTTTGGCGCTTCCTTAAAAAAACTGAACATAGAAATTCCATATGACCCAGATATTCCACTACTTGGAATATACCCTGAGAAAATGAGAACTGAGGCACATATGGAGACTTGAACATCAATGTTCATAACAGCATTATTCACCATCACAAGAACATAAAAATAGTCCAGATGTCT
>NW_006399819.1:7033944-7036047 GCF_000299155.1 Elephantulus edwardii
AACAACAACAACAACAAACAAACAACAACAACAAAATAATTTCCTTTTCTTTGGATATAAAAATATGTTTCAGGATTTATCTAAAATAGTAAAGCATTTTTTTATACTGAAGCATATTATAAATCATACACACTGAAATAAAGTCAGTTCTAACTCAGAGAGTCTTAATTAGATTTCAAAGGCTGTGAATGTTTACAGGAGATTGCCTGTCTTTCTCCTGTATATGAGTTGATGGATTCAAACCACTCACCTTTCAGATATCTGCCTAATATGTAACTATGATATCACTAGGAAGCCTCTTAAGAATATTATTGCTGCAATTGTGCACCACAGAGTCAGATCCAACTCATATCTGAGCCTACAGCAGATATTTAGAGATAGTTAATCACACAGGAGGAGATTGCTCACCTTTCTCCTGTAGAGTAGTTGGTATATTTGATTTGAATACTTTTAGTATTGGCAGTGCAATTCCCTACCATTAAGCAGGAGTGACATCCACTTCTTACACAATATGCTTCTGGAAACTATGAACTTTGATAAATGATGATAGTTAAACAAAAGCTTCAGGCCTTTGTTCATAGGGTCGTTATGAGTCATGCATAACTCAACAGCAATCAACAACAACAAGAAGCCACCAGAGCTCCCTTAAGGCTACTACAAAAATTAAAAATTGTGGTAGAATGAAAGGATATATTTTTGCATTGATTGCAACAGGAATGTTCTTTGGAGGCAAAAATGATGAGGCTTTTTTTCACAGACTTCAGGCATTTTGCTGGGAGGGGTTGTTCTTTGGAGATGGACATGATTTTCAGAAAGGCAGAGAGTTTGTAGAGAGGAAGACCTCTGAAAAAAGTAGATTGACACAATGACAGTCTCTATGGGCTCTAATGTGTCAGGAAGTGTGAGGATGGCACAGGATAAGACAAGATATGTAGGTTAGCTATGGGTTGTATATGCCACCTAATAATAGTAACAACTAATCAAATTCACTTGACAATGAAATTATTATTACATATTACTCACTTATTTATTGTTTATACTCAACAGAAAGTATATATTTAGTACTAAAATCTTTATCTAAAGTGTCAAAAGAATCCTAGAGTAGAAATTTTTAAGTAAGTTGAAGTAACTCTCAGAATCACTTGAACTCTAAAGTTCAATGATATATCTCTGTTCCTTTTCAATAAAGATTGACTGCATTACATTAAAAATCTTTTCAGATTACTTTATCTATTATTGTATCATTAACAATTAATTTGAAATATCTGTTTCTATGAAAAATATCATTACTCTCATATACAAGTAAGATTCTACTTAAAATTATCCAAAAGCAATTGGAGCAAAATATCAACAGAAAACTGCCAAATGTGCAGGCTAGATTTAGAAGAGGTAGTGGTACTGGGGATATTATAGATAATGTTAGATGGATCTTGGCAGAAAGCAGAGAATATCAGAGGAATGTCTACCTGTGCTTCATTAACTGTACAAAGGCTTTTGACTGTGTGGATCACAACAAGCTATGGCTGACTCTGAGAAGAACGGGAATTCCAGAACATTTGATTGTGTTTATGTGAAATCTATACTTGGACCAAGAGGCAGTCATCAGAACAGAGAAAGGAGACACTACATGGTTCAAAATCAAGAAGGAGGTCCACCGGGGATGTATTCTGTCTCCATACCTTTTCAATCTGTGTGCAGAACAGATAATCTGAGATGTACGAGGAGGAAAGTGGCATCAGGATTGGTGGAAGAGTCATCAACAACCTGCGTTATGCAGATGACACAACTCTGCTTGCTGAAACTGAGAAGGACCTGCAGTACTTGCTGCAGAAGGTCAAGGACTGCAGTCTCAGATATGGATTGAAGCTCAACATCAAGAAAACAAAGATTTTCACCACTGGACCAATTGGCAGCATCAGAATGGATGGTGAAGAGATTGAGATAGTTAACAATTTTTGTTTACTTGGTTCCACAGTCAACACTCTTGGTAACAGCAGCCAGAAAATCAAGAGACGAATTGCATTGGGAAAGTCAGCTGTGAGGGACCACTCAAGAGTACAGAAGAGCAACGACATCAGGCTCGAGACTAAGGTGCACCTGATC
>NW_006399819.1:7036407-7038292 GCF_000299155.1 Elephantulus edwardii
AGAGTTTCAGGCTCTTGTATATAGTGTTGCTATGAGTCTCAAGTGACTTGATGATACACAACAACAACAACAACATGCCAAATGTCATAAAACTGTGCTAATTGAAAAATAAATCAACATTCTACCAAAGAGAGTCTCATCACCACCACTTTCTTGAACATTGACAAATATGTAGGGATTTTCTGATTTAAATTTCCATAATTTTCTTCAAATGAGACTGGGTTTTAAAACTAGTTATGTAATTTTTTTTTGGGGGGAGGTGTTTTCTTGGAATCTTTTGAAGTAAACTTTCTTTCCCCAAATATTTTTATTTTCTGATTAATTGAACATACTTCAATTAACCTGATTGTAACTAATGGAGATCCTCCATCATGTTTCTCATGTTTAAATTTATTAACAGTGAACTGCTTCATCTTTCCCCATGGAATGCCTGATGTGTTTGAATTGCTGATCTTTTGATTGGTAGCCCAATACCTTACCCACTACTCCATTATGTCCTACAAAACTCCTTCAGGCAGTGTTACTCTGTCACTTTGTATCACCAAGAATGAAAATAGACTAGACAGCACACAACAACAACACAGTTTCAGATCAAGATTAGTAGTCTTTATGTTTGTAAGTTTGATTCCTTCACTCTCCCAATATATCACTTTTGAAAGAAGAAAATAAATTTTGATTGGTATGAATAAACCAATTTGAAAACCTTTCCTCTTTTTCAGTAACTATGCTATGACTTTGAGGACAAGGAAAGATTACCATGTGTGGTATTAGCCTAAAAGTAGATTTTTTTTAGCCATTACAGTTAGCCCGCTCAGGACACCAGCTACCTTCACTGCAGGTACCTTGTCTTGCTAATCAACAACAGCTGTGGAATTAGGACAAGAACAAGAGTGCTTCCTACAATGAGTAGCAAGACTTAAGCAAGACTTGAAGGAGACTGGAGCAATAACCCGATAAAAGCAAGAACCTAGTAGTAAGTAGTAAGACTGTAGCATTGCTATGGAGAAACTATTGCAAGGTGTAATCAGAAGAGCCTGAAGATAAATCTGTTACAGTTAAAGGTTTTTGCTATTCTTGCTGGATGCTTGTAGGAGAAACTGACTTATAACTACTCTGAGGTAAACCATGCTGAACAATTTGGATTTGACTGCTGAACTGAAACCAGAGCCTGGACTAATTGAGGAATTGTGTCTTGAAGTTGGGTTAAAAGTTAGACTTACAATGAGTGGATTCTTTGACTTTCCCATTCTGCAACTTATTTCCCTAATAAACTCCATTGTTAGTACCACAACTGTGAGTCTGTGAGTCAGCAATGAATAAACAAACTTCTTGCTCTTGCTGTGGCTTAGAAGCACCATGGGCCTGGGATACAGCCTCTTTAAATGCTTTCGGCTCTGGGAGAGTGAGAGACTATGCAATTCTTACATACTCTAGTCCTTTCAAAAAGATAGTCCTGGCCTTGTGTCTCCATGTCTTGTGTTTTGCTTGTCAGGCACCATGTGATACATATTTATACAAAGTAAGTTCACAGGATTTTTAAAATTGTATAGTCTCCAGAAGAAAGATTCTAGGTTTACTAGACTTAATATCCTAGCTCTTAGCAACATAAAGACTATTTTTAAAAAACACACAACAGACATTCAAATAAAAATATAACCCTAACATTAATTTTGATATGACATCATATAATAATTTAAAAGAAGTTAAATGTTTCTCACTACTTAATGCATGCATACAAATGTGCAGACACATGCAGACATTGTGTATATGACTGATCATTTGTTTTAATTTCCAAATTTAGTACAAGAGACTATTGTTGTTATGTGCCATTGAGTTGCTAGCGACTAATAGCAACCCTATGTACAACAGCCCTAAACCCTGCTCT
>NW_006399819.1:7039557-7050942 GCF_000299155.1 Elephantulus edwardii
AGTGGTTGTTCTCCACATTTCTTGGCACAACTTGGTGAGCACATCCAGGGCAGCAAGGGCTGTTTAAATTTTTGTGTTAGACATTATTATTATTATTATTTGGGTAACGTAGAGCAGATTCAACCAGCTTTATTTTAATACTCTTGTACATTGCATATCTTTACAAAGTTTCAGATAGTTGTAAATATTTTTTTCAGTTACTTCATAATGTTCAGAGCCAATGAACTATTAAAGGAGTTCGGGTGGCAACAACCCCGGAGAGTTGTTAACTCAAAGCTTACATTACTCTGGTGACTGATATCGGCCAGCTAGTCCAAGGAGAAAAATGTGCTATCTTCTCCGGTGAAATTTATAGCTTTAGAAACCCACTGTAGGTTCAGTTCTAAGTTACATTCTACTCAATGGCAAGCAGAAAAAGGGAAAGAGAGAATTCTGTATTAGTATGAATATCACTTTTATGTGACATAATGTGTATTTAAATATATGCGTTTGTGTGTGTGTGTACAAGTTTGTTAATAGGAAGATAAATAGAAAATATTAGAAAAATATTTGCTCATGTACTGGTAAAATAAAGAAACAAACTTAAATTTTGAAGTACAATCAAGTTATATAGTGTTTAAAATTAATATATTGTTATATCTAAGGTGTGTACAGGCAATGGTCTTTGCAATCACTTACTATGTGTTGAAGAGCTGGGAAATGGTTAGGGAGGATAGAAGGAGAATTGATGCTTTTGGGATGTGGTGTTGAAATAAGAGTACTGAATCCACAATGGACTACTAAGAAAATGAACAGGTTCATACTAAAAAGGATTAAACCAGGCTGCTCCTTGGAGGCAAGGATTCTGAAGCTTCTTCTGACATACTCTGAACATGTTGCAAGGAGGGACCAGTCCTTGGAGAGGTACATCATGCTTGGGAGGGTAGAGGGACAACACTGGAGAGGAAGATCTCTCTGAGGTGGATTGATTCAGTTACTGGTGTAATTTGGGTAGATGTGTCGGCAACAGTGATATTTGCACAGGATAGAGCAGAGTTTAGGGCTGTTGTACATAGGGTCGCTATGAGTTGCAGGCGACTCAACGGCACATAACAACAACACATCATCAAAAACAGACTTTTTCAGGATACTTGTACATGAATTAGGATAAATTATCACGGCAAATTGTATATGATAAGGGTCAAATTTCAATTTTTATCAATTTTTTTCACTCAACAGCAGTGTTAAGAATTCACTCAGTCCTAGTCATCAAGATGTTATCACTGCAATAATTTCAGTGGGTAGAAAAAGAACAAATTATTCACAACTTAATTATCACACTATATATGAAAGAGCAATGAATGTTGCAGCTATAACCAAGAGAGAAATCTATCTCACTTTACTAATAACGATACATTTTATTCATTTAACCATAATTTTGCTAGTAATAGATGGTATACCAGTTGAAGTATTTCAGATAACAGATGTTGCCCTGGATGTGCTCACCAAGTTGTGCCAAGAAATCTGGAGAACAACCACTTGGCCTACTGACTGGAAGAGATCTATATTTGTTCCCATTCCAAAGAAAGGTGACCCAACTGAGTGTGGAAACTACAGAACAGTGTCATTGATTTCACATACAAGCAAGATTCTACTGAAGATCATCCAAAAACGATTAGAACAGCACATCAGCAGAGAACTGCCAGAAGTCCAGGCTGGGTTTAGAAGGGGTCGTGGTACTAGGGATATTGTTGCTGATGTTAGATGGATCTTGGCTGAAAGCAGAGAATACCAGAAGAATGTCTATCTGTGTTTCATTGATTATGCAAAGGCATTTGACTGTGTGGATCATAACAAACTGTGGCTGACTCTGAGAAGAATGGGAATCCCAGAACATTTAATTGTGCTAATACGAAACTTATACTTGGACCAAGAGGCAGTAGTCAGAACAGAGCAGGGTAACACTGCATGGTTCAAAATTGGGAAGGGTGTATGCCAGGGATGCATCCTTTCTCCATACCTTTTTAACATGTATGCAGAGCAGATTATCCGAGAGGCTGGGCTCTATGAGGAGAATTGTGGCATCAGGATTGGTGGAAGATCTATCAACAATCTCCGTTATGCAGATGACACAAACCTGCTTGCTGAAACTGAGGAGGACGTCATGCACTTACTGCGAAGAGTGAAAGACTTCAGCCTTCAGTATGGACTGAGGCTCAATGTCAAGAAGACAAAGATTCTCACCACTGGACCAATTGGCAGCATCAGGATGGATGGTGAAGAGATTGAGATTGTTCACAGCTTCAGTTTGCTCGGCTCCACAGTCAACACTCTTGGCACCAGCAGTCAGGAAATCAACAAGCGTATCGCTATGGGAAAGTCTGCTGTTAGGGACCTCTCTAAAGTACTCAGGAGCAACGGTGTCTTTCTGGAGACTAAGGTGCACCTGATACAGGCCATGGTCTTTGCAATCGCTTGTTATGCATCAGAGAGTTGGACAATGACTAGGGAGGACAGAAGGAGAGTGGATGCTTTTGAGCTGTGGTGCTGGAGAAGAGTACTGAATGTACCATGGACTGCCAGGAAAACAAACAGATTCATCTTGGAGAGGATTAAACCAAGGTACTCCTTGGAGGCAAGGATTCTGGGGCTTCATCTGACATACTTTGGACATGTTGCCAGGAGGGACGGGTCCTTGGAGAGGGACATCATCCTGGGTAGAGTAGAGGGACAGCGCAGGAGGGGAAGACCCTCTATGAGATGGATTGATTCAGTGACTGGGGTAATCGGGTTGGGTGTGTCAGAGTAATGACATTGGCACAGGATAGAGCAGGGTTTAGGACTGCTGTGCATAGGGTCACTATGAGTCACAAACGACTCGACGGCACATAAGAACAACAACAGTGACTTATTAATGTCAAGATCAGAAAGGATATCTGACATTTTATGGTAGTTTGGTGAGCTACTGAAACTTGAAGTATTAAATGAGGAAAAATTAAGAGAAGAAATCAGTACAAAAAAGCAAAGAATCTATCTGCACATGTAATTAATTGTTCATTTAACTGTAGATACTGTGAGAAAATGTTTATTTAACTTTTCTAGACTCCTGAAGTTATGGGGAAGATGAAAGTTGAGAATAACTGTGTCATTAGTGGCCAAGTATTAAGAAGTTTTACGTTTTACTGCAATTCCAAAGGTAAGCAGTTCAGATCTATAACTATTCTGCAAGAGAGGGATAAGCACTGTTCTCTTGTGAAATTTTCTACTTCTTATAGTCTGATGGAGGGTCAGCTATTAATTAATACCCACTTGAGAGCACAAACAACAAGGTACAACCTGTAAGTTGGAATAGAAGGCATAGTGAAAACTTCCTGGGGAAATAAATCTTAAATAATTCTGAAAGGCAAACAGAATATAAGAAGTAAAAAAAATTGTTCTAAATAAAAACTTTCCCAAGACAAAGATGCACAGGCAGCAACACTTACCAGAGGAATAAAAAATAGTCTGGTGTGGGGACAAAAGAGTTAATAAAAGAATAGCAGAAAATAGAACTTGAAATAACCATCTACCAGAAGAAGTCTTAAAAACCAAAACAAGAGTTTGAACTGTTCTAAAAATATTGAAGTTCTGTTGAAGACTTTAATAATAAATGAAACATAATCATATTTCAATTTTAGAATAATATTCACAGAAATATTTTGGAAAATGGATTGATATTAAAGGGCAAAGACAACGAATTAAGGGCTAACTGCAAGAATGCAAATAGGAAATAAATTTTGTTGGTAAAATGGGAGTGAGAGTGGAGAGATTAATTTTTTTTTAAAGTGGAGGAATGCAATTCTAAATAAACTAATTTGTAAATTCTGAGTGACATACAACTACAATCATCTAGTGTTCAATAAATTGCTTGTATCTCTTTAACACCATTAACCTATTCTTCTTTTTACACCTTTACTTTTCATTTCTTAACAAAAGGAGCCCCAATGGATTCATGATCTTTTTTATTTGTCTGAAATTCTGTGACATATAATTTGCCAATACTCATATATACCAATTTCATTTTTCTTTTCAGTGTAAGTGCCTGGTTAACCTTTGATCAAAATAATCTTAATGGTCAAACATAAATTGCTGTAAATTTATTTTGAAAATCACAAAATTAGAAATATTTTCTCAAATAACCCACAGATGCCACTTTATAATGCAGAAGCACTGGATACAGAAAAGTCAGAGTATATGCGTGATCATCCATAAAAAGTTTCATATCCTCGCTCTCAAGAGGCCATCATTTTAATATTATTATCATATCATTACTATATATTATTATCTTTGTTCTTACTATACATTATTCTTTTTCTTTTTATATTCAGATGCATATTATTAAGTAGCCTTCAGCTCATAGTGATTGCATGCATCACACCTCTGAAATGTGCCCTAACTTTACCCAGTTTCAATGTCTCCAACACATTTACTCCAATTATCCCAGTTACCATGTTGATCCAGCTCAAACTGAGTCTTCTTTTCTTGTTCTGTCCCTCCACCCTGCCAAGCCATTCTCCAAGGACTGGGCTTTCTTGGTAATATGCCCAAAGTATGTGAGATGGAGTCTTAAAAGGCTTGCCTCCAAAGAACAACTTGACTCCACCCTCTCCAGGACAGATCTGTTCGTTCTCTTGGTAGTCCATAGTATTTTCAATATTCTTCTTGAGAACCACAGCTCAAAGGCATCAATTCTACTTCTGTTGTATTTACTCACTGTGCAACTTTCTGAGGCATAGCTAGTAACTGCAAAGACCATGGCTTGTACCAGGTGCACCTCAGTCTCCAGGCTGACAACATTACTCTTTAGCACTCTGGAGATGTCCCTGATAACAGACTTCCTCAGTGTAATTAACATGTTGCCACAAATGACGCAAATCTGTTTCTAAACATGGTTGTCAATTTAAAAAGTGTGCGGCAATGTGTTAATATTTTGATTTCCTGATTGCTGACACCAAGGAATTGATTGCGGAACTGAATAGACAGAACTTGTTAACAATTTTATTCTCTTCTCCATTATGATGCCACCAATTGACCCAAGGTGAGAAACATTGTTTTCTTGATGCTGAACATCAATTCATATTGAAGAGTTCTTGACCTACAACCAACATTTCAGATCCTCCTCAGTTTTGACAATTAAGGTTGCGTCATGTGCATATTGCAGATTATTGATAAATATTCCTCCAGTCTTGATACCACATTTCTTTTCATAAAGTCTAACCTCTTGAATGATTTCTTCTGCATTTAAATTAAAAAGGTATAGATAAAGGATGCATATCTGCTGTACTCCTTTTTTTATTTCCAACCACATGGTGTTTCCTTGCTCTGTTCTGATGATTGCTTCCTCCTCTAAGTGTAGGTTTTTAACGAGCACAATCAGATGTCCTGGGATTTCCATTCTTTTTTTGGTTTTTTCCCCCCATTCTTCTTAGGGTTAGCTACAATTTATTGTGATCCACAGGGCTAACTGTCTTTGCATAATCAATGAAGCACAATTAGACATTTCTCTAGTACTCTCTGTTCTTAGCCAAGATTCACCTGACATCGGCTATGATGTCTGTAGTGCCACAGCCTTTTCTAAACCCATCCTCCACTTTTGGCAGTTCTCTGTTGATATACTCTTTCAGTAATCGTTGGATAATCTTCCACAGGATTTTGCTTCCTTGTGATATTAGTGGTATTATTCAATAATCTCCATATTGTGGGCTCATCTTTTTTTTTTTTTTTAATGGAGATAAATATATACCTCTTCCAGTCATTTGGCCAGGTACTTGTCCTCCAAATTTCTTAGCACAGCCTGGTAAGCACGTCCTGTTCCCCATCTGTTTGTTGAAATATGTCAATTGGTATGTCATCAATCATCAGGCATGGTTTTTGCTAGTTTCTTTAGAGCAGCTTGAACTTCCACCCTCATCAGCATTTCCTCTTGATCATATGTTGTTTCATTAATTTCTTCAGTGTCAACCAGTTCTTTCTGATATAGTGACTCATTGTACTCTTTCCATCTTCTTTTAATGCTTATTACATCATTCAATAGTCTACCCATAGCATCCTTAAGGATTGCCACTCAAGTATTGGATTTGTTCTTTTATTACCTTCAGCTTAAGAAAAACTAAAGAGTTTTACCCTTTTTGATTCTCTGACTAAGGCTTTTTGCACATTTTGTTATAATACTTTGCTTTGCCTTCTAGAGCTGGCCTATAAAATATTCTATCCACCTCTTTAATGTCCCAATTTATTCCCTTTGCTTTGGCTTCTAAGCATCCTAGTGCAATATTCTGACATCTATCTCCATCTTTTCTTCCTTGTCTGTCTTTGTAATGATCTTTTGCATTCTTCAAGGATGATACTCTTGATATCCTACCATAGCTCATCTGGTCTTCGTTCATTAGTGATTAATGTTCAAGTCCTCCGATTTGTTCTTGAGATGGTTTCTTAATTCAGGTAGGATAAACTCAACGTTAGATTTGGGGTCTTGAGATTTTTTTCTAACTTTCTTCAGCTTCAGTTTGAACTTGCATATGAGCCGTTGATGACCTGCTCCATAAGCAGCACTTCTTTTCTTTTTTATTTTCTTTTTTATGGGTTTGTTTTTGTTATTTTATTTTTAGCACCTCTTTTCATAGATGATATTGAACTTCTACAATGATTCTTTTTACAAATGTAGAATTTGATTCCTGTGTAGACCATCAGATAATGTCTATGTGCATAATCTAGTTTATGTTTCTTATAAAAGGTATTTGAAATTAACAAATTATTGATTGTACAAAATTATATCATTCTATCTCCAGCCTCATTTCTGTAATCAAGGCCTTGTTTGGTGACTACTGGTCTTTCTTCCTTGCTACCAACATTTGATTGTTTGGGTATTGTTTTTTTTTTAAATTTTTCTTAAAAGATATATTTATTAATCCTCTTGGTCTATTTTTGGATACCTTTGCCAGATCTCTCAGGAATGTGAAAAACTTTCACCCATATGTCCTGACCCTTTAGCCCTTGGTGACAAGGCCCAACTTCTACTTTCTAGTCACTCATCAATATTAATGCATCTTGGTTTCATGTTCAATCAATTTCCAACAGCAAAAGGTAGTAAACATCTTCTATTTCTTTCTCTTTGGCTCTTCTTGTTGGTACATATATTTGAATGATACTGGTATTAACAGACCTTCTTTGTATGTATTTAGATATTATCCTGTTTCTCACAACCCTGTATTTCATGATGAATCTAGAAATAATCTTTTTAGAATATGACCCCATTTCTCATTATCTTTTGATTTCAGGCATAGAAGAGCAAATGATTTAAAATATCCCATGACAGTTTATCTCATCTTGTCATTGTCTAGTATGTCAATATTTAGGTATTCCATTTCTTCTTTAACAATGTTCAATTTTCCTACGTTCATACTTCTCACATTCCACATTTCAATCACTAATGTCTGATTGCAACTCTTTCTTCTCCTTTGTGTTTCCCAATATGAGGGCTCAGCTTCAGACTCCATATTTGCTAGTCTTATTTAAGTGTGCTCATAGTGTTTTCAAAGGCCTTTTATTTTGGAAGTAGATGGTCAATCTTTCTTCCTAGTCTCCCTTATAGTAGAAGTTCAGCTTTAGAACAATCTTTGATAGACAAGTATTTTATTCAAAATATCATATGAAAGCATATTCTTGATTATACAACCATTTGGGTTGGTCCTGCCTTCCCATTCTGCATATGTAAAGTTCTCCACTTCACTCTCCCATTCCAGCCAGCCTCCCAGCCTCACTATCTGTTCCCTCTTCCTGTCTCACCAGTGCCTCTCTACCCTCTTTGGCAAACTAACCAAGATATGATGGCTCGGGCCTCTGACGTCTTCTGTCTCTTCTTCCTCTTCTTCCTAGTAATGTTGGTGCTCTGGTAGGCCCAAGGGTAGGACAACATAGGGTAGGGAAGTGGGGGCTGGTGAAGAGAGGGAACAGTGTGTATATGACAGCTTCCTCTGGGTCAGGATATATACAAATAAATTGACAATTTTTACCAATTTCTACAGTGTGCAATGGATCAAACATACTATTGCTATGCATCTTTAATTGCTAGTGATTGAATTGTGTATTGTAGAAACAAGGGTAGGTAAACAGTATTATGACCTTGAGGACTGAAGCAACACCAGAAATCACTTTGTAGTATTTTGTAGGACTATCAAGTTATATATTGCCTGTATATTTCACAACAATCTAAATAGTCTCACCTATACATAGACTTTAAAGCTCCAGTGGTCTCGTGTTAAGAAATTCCACTGCCAAGTAAAGGTGTGTGGTTTGAACCTACCAGCTGCTCTCCAGAAGAAAGATGGGCAGTCTCCTCCTATGCAATATAGAACTTTGGAAAACTTGTTAAGGGTTCAACTATGAATCATTTCCAACTCAACGACATATGACAAAATCATATATAGACCAGGAGGCAGTTATTTGAACAGAACATAGGAACACTACATAGTTTCAAATCAGTAAAAATGTATATCGGAGTTGTATCCATTCACTCTGTATGCTGACCAAATAATTTTTTTTAAAAAAACCCCAAACCCAAAAAACCTAACTATACGAAGAAAAACATGGCATTTATATTAGGGTAGGCTCATGAACAACCTACATTACAGAAATGACACAATCTTGCTTCTTGCTTGCAGAATGTGAAGAGGATATGAAGCACTTGATATTGAAAATCAAAGACTTTGATCTGGAGTTGTTATCAAAAGTCTTTGATACGGGTTGCATCTCAACATCAAGAAAACACAAATCCTCACCACTAGACCTATCATTTCATGATAGATACAGGAAAGACTGAAGTTGTCAATGATTTCATTTTAATTTTATCCACAATCAATAGCAACTAGCAACAGTTGTCAAGAAATCAAAAGATGTGTTGCACTGGAAATATCTGTTGACAAGGACCTCTCCAAAGTGAAAAAAAGATATGATGTTAGTTTAAAGACCAAGATACATTTGATCCAATCCATAAGATTTCCAATTGCTTCCTGTTGTCATTGTTGTTGTGTAGCATACAGCCTAGAGCTGACTCTACAGTGGCTTCTCAGAGGTAGTTAATTGCACAGGAAGAGATTGCTGTTCTTCTACCACAGAGCAACTAGTGGCCTCTACCTGTATGTCTTTGGTATTGCAGTGCAGCTTATCACTACTGAGCCACCAGATATGCATCTAAAAATTGGACAATGAATTAGGATGATAAAATAATCAATTCCTTTGAATTGTGGACTTGTATTGTCGGAGAAGAATAAAGGAAAAGACTAGTATGTCTTGGAGGACATGCAACCAGGTTCCACTTTAGAGATATGGATGATTATGATGATGAAACTTCTTCTCATTTACTTTAGGTATGGTATTACAGAAAAAAGGTAGAGAATTAGAAAAAGAGAGAAAGATCCTTAGCAAGATGAATTGGCACAATAAATGTGAAATGGTCTCAAGTATATAAAAGATTATAAGGATGGTGTCGCTTAAAGCAGTTTATTGTTCACAGAGTCATTATGATTATTGTTGTTATGTGTAATTTAATCAGAACTCACCCACAGCTGACCTTGAGATGTTTTTCAGAGTCAACAAATCACAAAGGAGGAGACTGCTCATTTCTCTCTGATAGAGCAGTTGGTGAATTCGAACCACATGCCTTTGGAATTTCAGTGCAGGTTTTTACCACTAGGCCACTGGAGTTCCCTAGATTACTTATAGTAGTAGTCAAATTGATAGCATCTAAGAACAAGAATCAGCTTCCTTGGGTCCACAACCAACACCGTTGGTACCAGAAGCCAGAAAATTAAAAGACTAACTGCATTGGGAAGATCTGCTGTCAGGGGTCTCTCCAGAGTACTGAAGAGAAATTATGTCAGTCTGGAAACTAAGGTACAACTGATCCAGTAATTATTTGCAATTACTTGCTATGCATCAGATAGCTGGACAATGACTAAATATGATAGAAGAAGAATTGATGCTTTTGAGTTATGGTGCTGGAGAGGAGCGTTGATATCATGATGCTGCCAATTGGTTCAGTGGTGAGAATCTTTATTTTCTTGATGTTGATCTTCAACCCATATTGCAGTCCTTGACCCCTTGCAGTAAGCACTTCAGGTCCTCCTCTGCTTCAGCAAGCAAAATGTTGTAATCTGCATAACACAGGTTGTTGATGAGTCTTCCTCTCATCTTGATGCCACATTCCTCCTCATAGAGCCCAGTTTCCCCAGTGATCGGTTCTGCATACAGATTGAAAAGGTATGATGATAGGACTCCTTCCTGGTGTACTCTCATCACAATTTTGAACCATGAAATGTTTTCTGGCTGTGTTCTGATTAGTGCCTCCTGGTCCCAAGTGTTGTTGTTGTTGTTATGTGCCATCGAGTTGCCTGTGATTAATAGCCACCCTAAGTACAACAGGGTAAAACCCTGCTCTGTCCTGCCAATCTTATTGCCTCTGACACACTTACCCCTATTAACACAGTCACCGCAGCAATCCATCTATCTCACTGATGGCCTTCCTCTCTTGTGCTTCCCCTCTAACCTCCCAATTATGACATCCATCTGCAAAGATTGGTCCTGCCTTGCAACATGTTCAATGTATGTCCGATGAAGCTCCAGAATCCTTGTCCCCAAAAAGCAGCCTGGTCTCATCCTCTCTAGAATGAACCTGCTTTTTCTCCTAGCAGTTCATGGTATAGTCAATAGTCTTCTCCAGCACCACAGCTCAAAGGCATCAATTATCTATTATTCTTAGTCATTGTCCAGCTTTCTGATGCATAGCATGTCATTGTAAACACTATGGCCTGGACCAGACACACCTTAGTCTGCAGACTGACATAGTTTATGTTCTTCAGTACTTTGGAGAGATCTCTGACAGCAAACTTTCCCAAAGCAATACGTCTTTTAATTTTCTGGCTGCTGGTACCAAGAATGTTGGTTGTGGAGACAAGCAAATTAAAGCCGGTAACAATCTCAATCTCCTCACCAACTATTATGATCTGCCAATTGGCTCAGTGGTAAGAATAATTTTTTTTTCTTTTTCTTGATGTTCAGTTTCAATTTATATTGAAGGCTCTAGTCCTTGACCTTCTGTAACAAGTTCTTCAGATCCTCCTCAGTTTCAGCAAGCAGGTTTATGTTATCTGCATAATTCAGGTTGTTGATGAGTCTTCCTCCAATCCTGATACCACATTTCTCTTCACAGAGCCTCGTTTCCTGGATGATCTTCATACAGGTTGAAAAGGTATGGGGATAGGATGAAACTCTGGCATACACTCTTCCCAATTTTGAACCAAATAGTGTTTCCTTGCTCTGTTCTGATGACTGCCTCCTAGTCCAAGAATGTTGTTGTTGTTGTTGTTATGT
>NW_006399819.1:7054662-7062876 GCF_000299155.1 Elephantulus edwardii
AGTTCTTAGAGAAGGATATCATGCTTGGAAGGGTAAGAGCAACAGAGGAAGACCCTGGATGAGACAGACTGATACAGTGACTAGGGTCTGTCAGAAACAATGAAATTGACTCAAGATAGAGCAGAGTTCAGAGCTGTCTCACTATGAGTCACAGGCAACTTGACAGCACATAACAACAAGAACTAACACCATGTCTATTTTGCTTTTCTAACTCCATTTCTCTGCACAGGTCAATGGAAGAGAAGACAAATCTCAAGGAGATGAACTAATGCTTGCAATCATGAGTTCAAGCACAGTTCTTACTAAGAGTGGTTCAAGAGCAGGCATTGTTGTGTTCTGTATACATAGAGTTGTTGTCAGACTCTGTTTGATATCATAAAGTTCTCAATCCTGACAATACTGGCTTCCCCCTCATCCATCTCCTGCCCTCCACCCCTAGGTCTCATTTCTCATCAATTCTTCATTTCAGCCATAGATGTTACTGTCATAAGTATAGATGGAGCAGGAAGAGCATCCTATATTATATTGCTTTCTCTCCAATGGCCTCAGGACATCTGTGCATCTCTCCTGCTAGCTTGCCTAATTCAATGGCAAGATTAGCCAATCCCCTTGTAGTTAGTTGAAACTGGCCAATCCTCACATGGAATACTAGATAGCCAATCCCCTAGTGAATAGGATAACATGCCTCCTTCACATATTCCCACCCATCTACAAAGCAAAGTCAAATAATGGTTAGACAAATATTGAAAGATAAACTCCATACATAACAACATTTTTATCTTTTGGCTGTTATTATTCATTTGCTTTATGATTAAGTTCTTTGGTTTCATCTGTGGGACTTAAAAAAATACAAGTATACAACCTGATTAAAGTTAAAACTCTAAAAATATTTACCTTTAAGGAAATCTTATTTTTATAGCTTATCTTCCACCATTTTGTTCTCTCCTATTTATCTGTTATATGTATATGTGTGTGCACATGTGTGTATGTTTTTCTTGCTTTAAACAAATTACATGTATGTGTGTGTATACATGTGCACATATATATGTCTTCATTTTATTTTGTAGGAAGCTCTGGAGATATTATTTCTTGGCTTTTCAATGTTAATATAGGTTTTTCTACATAGTCATTTTTTAAAGAAGTAACCTATTATGAAGATGTGCTAATTTATATTAACTCACTCTCAAATATATGTACTGTTACCAAACTTTACAAATATAAACAGTTTTATAACAAAGAATTGTTTTCATATATATTTGATATTTCCTCAGGTGTACATCTCTGTCTCTAATTATTGTGAAATTAGAATTGACTTATAACTGACTCGCCAGTGTTTTTTCAGCTATGAAAAATTATACATAAAAGGAGGTTGCACATCTTCCTCCTGCAAAGGAGCTGATGGATTCAAATTGTTCACCTTTAGGTTGGTAACTCAACTCCTTACTCACTGCAGTTTCCTTTATTTATGTGTATATATATGGTATATATATGTTGTTGTTGTTGTTGTTATGTGCCATTGAGTTGCCTGTGACCCGAAGTGATGCTATGTACAGAAGTTCTGGAGTCTGCCCTGAGCCAGTCTTACTTATTTCAATAGACTAAACCCCATTGCCCCAGCTACTGTATCAATCCATCTTGTACTGGGTCTTCCTTTTCTGTGCTGTACCTCCACCCTTGCAAACATGATGTCCTTCTCTAAGGACTGATCTCTACTAGCCACATATCCAAAGTGTGTGACACAGAGCTACAAAAGCTTAGCCTCAAAGGAGAAAATTGGTTTCACTCTCTCTCTAAGACAGACATTTCTTTTCTTGGCAGTTCATGGTATATTCAAGACTCTTCTCCAGTACCACAATTCGAAGGCATTCATTCTTCTCTGTCATCTTTAGTCATTGTCCAGATCTCTAAAGCATACCAAGTAATTGTGAAGACCATGGCCTGGATTAGGCATACCTTAGTTTTTACAGCTCTCTGGAGAGATCCCTGACAGTAGATTTTCCCAATGTGAATAGTCTCTTGATTTCTAGACTGCTGATATTAAGAGTGTAGATTGTAGAGCCAAGCAAGTTGTAAATGTTAACAACCTCAATCTCTTTCCTATCTATCATGGTGCTACCAATTGGCCCATTGGTGAGAATCTTTGTCTTCTTGATATTGAGCTTCAATTCATATTGAAGACTACAGTTCTTGACCAGCAAGCACTTCAGGTCCTCATCAATTTCAGCAAGCAAGGTTGTGACATCTGCATAACACAGATTGTTCTCTCTCTCTCTCTCTCTCTCTCTCTCTCTCACACACACACACACACACACACACACGTGTGCTAATACTAAGGGGTTGACAACTGTGAATTCAAGTAAATTTAAGTTGTTGATATTTTCAGTCTTTTCTCCATCTATCATGATGTTGCCTACTGGTCCAGTGGTAAGAATTTTTGTTTTCTTGATGTTGAGATGCAATCCATATTGAAGGCTGTAATCTTTCCTCTTCTGCAGCAAGTACTTCAAGTTCTTCTTACTTTCAGCAAACAAGGTTGTAAATGAGATAACAAGTTTGTTAATCTTCCTTATAATTCAGGTTGTTAAAAAGAGTCTTCCTTGGATTTTGATGGCACATTCTTCTTTACAGAGTTTAGCTTTTGGAATGATTATCCAATACAAATTGGATAGGTATGGAGAAAGAACACAACCCTGACACACAATTTTTCTGATTTTAAACCATACATGGCCTCCTCACCAGATGGGGACTCTGGTGGCCTAATGGTAAGATGTTGTACTGCAATCCCAAAGGCAAGTATAGTTTGAATCCACCAGCTGCTTCATGGGAGAAGGATGGACAATCTACTCCTATACAATTTACTGCCTCTAAAATGTCACTAGAGTGTCAGGAATAGGTAAGTTCTGAGCCAACAGTACCTAGTAACAATAACAAGTGTTCCCTTGCTCTGTTTGAACAACAGCTGCTTAATCTTACATAGGTTTTGTTTGAGTATAATTTACTATTCTGGAATTACCATTCTTCTCAATATTAGGTACACTTTGTTATGATCTAAACAGTCAAATGCTTTTCCACAGTAAAACAAAATTAAAAAAAAAACACAACACATACAGACCTTCTGATAGTCTCAGATAAATCTTATTAATGGACAATTTTTCTTTGTTTTCACTTTGAAATATTTTGGCAATGCAATGAGTTCTGCTTTTTAATATACAGGGCATTTCTTAATTCATTAGAGTCCCTTGACTTGCAGACAATCCTTCTGTAGTATCTATCTTCCTTCCCTGTGAATGTCTCAGTGCTCTTAACTCAGAAGATACCAGAGTTAGAGTTAATCTTTTCTTAGGAACAACTGAGTTAACATAACAAAGCAATTCTTATTTTGAAATAGCATCATATTTACAGATTTAGAGGCATATTTCATTGCATATTTTAGAAGGACATAGTTTGACTCTTAATAGTCACCCATGAGACCTGATTAGAGAAACAAAGTGTATAGCAAATATGTCACCACTGTTGTCCCTGTGCATTAACAGCTCCTGCAAGAGACTACTATGTATTTCTTCTCACTAACCTCAACCTGCCAACATTATATTTTCTGTGCATCTCATATCTTATATTGCCATGGAATTTCACTCAGGTTTTTTCCCCCAGCTAGTAACACTTATGTTTTAAAAATTGCCATCTTTTGTTTATTTTGCTAAGTGTTATTTGGGATTTTATGTGTTTGTAACAAAATATTTAATGGGGCTTATTTACATTAGAGCGTTTTTCATTGCAGTGCAGAAGTAAAGCATAATTTGTATTGAACACTACACAATATCATTACATACTGAACAAAAACATACCAACTAATGAGTTCATTAAGTGTTAAATTATTAGGTAATTGATGTTTTAAATGCTTTATATTAGTCAAAATTCCTTGGGGATTGTTTTATTGCTGTTTTAGAGTGTTTATTGACATTTGGGGAAATTAGCTGGGGGTTTTGCATGGGTTGAATATATTACTAGGTTTTTCTTGTCAGTAATATAATGGACTATAGGCTCCCTCTATCTGAAAAGTTGCTATCCAGCATGTTTTTAAGGATGCATTATATTCAGATAACAAGGTTGTCTGTAATATCTATTTTTATTCTTTTACATATATATATATATATTTGGTGCATTTGGAATATGTCTTGATGTCTGATGAGATTTATGGTTGCTTGGTTGTTGCTTGTTTTCTGTATAGTTATTCTATTCTTCCAGCTTCATTTATTAAGCATTCTTTCTTTTCTCAAATGCTGCAAGATACTTCATGAACTATTCAACTATGTACTTAGGTCTGTGTGTCTTTTAAATATTGTTTTATTTAGGGCTCTGCCATAGTACTGTTCATATCATTTTCTAGATTATTTTCAGGTAATTTTAACTATTCTTTGATTTTTACCTTCCATATGTTGGGAGCTCTTAAAGATAAACTTCTAGTCCAGTTCTTTCCGTTGAGCTTCACAACTGAGTCATTATCTCCCTATGTCTGAAAGGAACTGGTTTGAATCCACCAATGGTGCTATGGAAAAAGATGAACTATTTTCTCTCATATGATTTACACTCTTGAAAAACCAATTAAAGACCAATTATTAATAGCTTCTGACTTAACAGAAACAGATTGTGTTTTTAAAGAAATTTTGTGCTCAGAATGTCTACTATTTAACTTACCATTTTTCTAGTGGTTACTCAAGTATTTACCTTCTTATTTTCCCACTACATATTAAGCATTAACTATGTTTTCTCTCTTTTACTTTCAAAATAGCCCTGAAAACTACTATATTCTCTCTCTTTACTACTCTCTAGTCAAGAATCAACATAAAAATCCATTAATAGAAACAAATGTTCCTTTGTAACAACACTGGTACACTATGAAGTAAATGTCCAGCTCTTTTCTGACCCTCATAGTTATGATTATTAGTCTACAAATACTTTTTTATGTTCACTCTCTCATGACTATTTATGGGTATTTCTTGATGGAAATTATTCAGTAGAGAGGAAGACAATGGTGTGAAAGAAAATGAGGATAACTAATGGAGATATTCTTTGAGTCAGGCTTCAGGAGATGGAATGTAATAAATAAATAAAAGTTTCAATTTTATGAATATGAATAGTTCACCCATAGTAACAAGGGAAGATGGCTGATATTAGAACGTAGAATGAATATGGAGAAGCTGTGCTGATGACTTCTTAAACATGAAACCAAATTCATTATTTTAGACATGATTCTGACTCATGGGAACTCTTAAGTGTCAGATTAGAAATGTATTACACAGATTTTCAGTAGATTATTGTCCCAAAGTTGATTGTCCATGTCTTCCTCCCAAGTACCTCTGTTGTTGTCGTTGTTTGATGCCGCCGAGTCGTAGACAACTCATAGCGACCCTATGAACGAACAGCCTGAGCACTGTTAGTACATAGAGTTTCCGGAGGCAAGCCATTTCGGGAGTGGATGCTGCTCCTGCTTTCAGACTTGATTTAGTCGGGAAGCTCCAGCCAACACTGTCCACCATGGGTACCCATTACCACGATTGGCACATCACTGTTACAGTCTTGAGCATCACAGCAACCACGAGTTACCTCTATACAGCAACGCACAGACCAGTGCTACACCACCTAGAAGTATGTTTGACAGGAAGACAATTTGAACCTGGCTGAGGGCCACAGATGAAAATCATCCACCTTCGGCTTGGTAGCATCCACCTTCGGCTTGGTAGCATAGTTTTCTTTCCACTAAGCCAACGTAGCTCTCTCTTGGTCTTCGTCATTGTTATTGTTGTTTGATGCCATCGAGTCGTAGATGATTCATAGTGACCCTATGAACGAACAGGTGGATTTAAAACTCTAGTCTTTAAGTTAGCTGTTTGAATAAATTCACCATTTGTTCTAGCCTGGCAATTAGAATCCATTACTGTTTCTAATCCAGTCCATGGTCTTTGCAATTGCTTGTTATGCATCAGAGAGCTGAACAGTGACTAAGGATTTCAGGAGAAGAATTGATGCCTTCAGATTGTGGCGTTGGAGAAGAGTCTAGAACATACCATAGACTGCCAAGAAAACAAAAAGATCTGTTTTGGAGAGGATGAAACCTAGTTTCTCCTTGGAGGCTAGGATTTTGAAGTTTTGTCTCATATACTTTGGGCATGTGTCCAGGAGAGACTGATCCTATGAGAAGAATATCATCCTCGGAAAGGTGGAAGGACAGCACAGGAGAGGAAGACCCCAGATAAGATGGTTCGATACAGTAAGTAGGACAATGGTGGTAGGGGTATCAGAGTCTATGAGACTGGCTCAGGACGGGGTAGGCTTCAAAGCTGGTGTGCACAGGGTCATTATGAGTCACAGGCAACTCAACGGCACAAAACAACAACAAAAATTGTTGCTGATGTTAGGTGCTGAGGAGTTGCCTTTGAACTATAACTACTCAATGAACAATAGAATGAAACCCTGTTCAATCCTGTACTCCCCTCTTCATCTGCATGGTGTCAATGTAGCTCTTGGAGTGTCTTCGTTTTTGTTTTCTTTTTTTTTCCTTTTTCTTTTTTTCTTTAGCCAGCTCTACCAAGTATGCTCTCATTCCCCAAGGACTACCTTTCCTAAAGTATGTAGTCAAAGTCTCACCAATCTCTCTTCTAAAGTATATTCTGGGTGATAAGTATTGTTTGATTTTTGACAGTCTATGGTATATTTATTAATATTTTAGCTTTTTTTCAACACTACAATTCAAAGGCATTAACTTTCTTTTGATTTTTCTTAATCATTTCCCAGCTTTCATATGTGTATGTTGTTGTTTGCAATGAGTTGGAACCAACCCATAGCTGACCCTCCAGTGGGAATAAGGCAAGGTTTTGATTTGCCATTCATGAACTTGCTATGATACATAGTAACATTCATGGCACATAGCACCAATAACTGCTTTACCAAGCATATCTTTTTCCAGTGACTGATAACCTGCCCAAAATATGTGAGAAGTCATCTCATAATCCTTGTTTCCAAGGTAAATTTGTGAATCAATTGTACTTAAATCTTGCTATGGTTATTATGTACCATGGAGTTGGAACCAACCCACAGCTAACCCTCTAATGGGTTTTAAGAAGTAGTAAATTGCATGCACTAATGGGTTTTTAGAAGCAGTAAATTACATAGGAGGAGATTGGCTATTCTCTCATGGAACAGCAGGTGAATTTGAACCATGTGACACTGGGATTGCAGAGCAGCTACTTATCACTTGAAAATACTATGGTTCGAGTAAGCCACACAATAGATTTTAAAGTGACATCTTCACACTTTAGTAATTAGAAGAGGTTCTTGGCAGCAGATTTGTCCACTGCTATGTGTTCTCAATCAGCATTCTTAGATTCAGCAGTCAGGAAATCAAAAGGTGAATGGGATAAGGAAAGTCAGCTGTCAGGGACCTCTCCAGAAGACTGAAATGCAAAGATGTAAGCCAAGAGACTAAGTTTAAGCCATGATCTTTGCAATAATTTGATGTGTGTCAGAGAGATGGACATTGACTATCGATGACAGAAAAAGGATTAATGCCTTTGAGTTGTAGTGCTGGAAAAGAGTATTGAATATGCAATGGCCAGGAGAACAAACAGGTCTTTTCTGGAGAGGGTGAAACAAACTTTCTTGCTGGAGGCAAGGGTTTTGAAACTCTGACTCACAGATTTTGGGAATGTTGTCAGGAGAGACCAGTCCCAGGAGAAGGACTTTATGCTTGGAAGGGTGGGGGGACAACACAGGAGAGGAAGACCCTGGATAAATGGCTTGACATAGTGACTGGGGTAATAGGGGCAGGTGTGGTAGAGGCTGGTTTAAGATTCCCTCAGAATAGGACAGCATTTGGAAAATCGTGCATACGGTTGCTATGAGTCGCAGGTAACTTGACAGCGCATTGCAACAAACAGCAATGGATCCTTTCATTCTTGACCACAAATTCCAAGTATGTTTATTGTGGTCTCTTTCCATTCCAAATAAAATTGGAGATTGCCTTTTCCATATCATTGAAAAATGAAATTGGTATTTGTATTTGGATTGCATTGAACGTACAGATTGCCTTTGGTAGGATTGTCATTTTCAAAATATTGGGTCTTTCTATCCATGAGCAAGGGATATTCTTCCATTTCTCCAGGTCTATTTTTGTTTCTTGTAGTAATGTTTTGTAATTTTCAATGAATAAGTCTTTTG
>NW_006399819.1:7066416-7067794 GCF_000299155.1 Elephantulus edwardii
TTTTCATGTGTGTCTCTTGTAGACAACATGTTGCTGGATTTTGTTTTTTTATCCAATCTGCTACTCTTTTTCTCTTCAGTGGTGCATTTAACCCATTCATACTCAGTGTGATTATTGAGAGGCAAGATTCCATTGCTACCATTTTGTTAAGTTCATTTTGGTGTTGTTGCTAGTTACTTTAGTCCATCTTGCTTTCTGAAGCACCTCTGTAAGAAGAACATCTCTCAATGTTTCTTGCAATGCTGTTCTTGTTTCTACAAAGTTCCTTAGGATCTATTTATCTGGTAATATCTTGATCTCTCTTTCCTATTTGATGAACAATTTTGCTGAGTACAGTATTCTTGGTTGACAGTTATGTTCTTTGAGTGTTCAATATATGTCACTCCACTGTCTTCTTGCTCACATGGTTTCTGCTGAGAAATTGGCATTTAATCTTATTTGCTCCCCATTATAGGTTACTCTTTGTTTCTTCCTCTCTGATTTCAGAATTCTCTTCTTTTCTTTGGTTTGGGCAAATTTGACTATGATATATCTTGCTGTTTTTCTTTTGGGTTCTATTCTATATGGTGTTCTCTCATCTCTTTGAATATATAGTCTCTCATTCTTCCTTATGCCTGGGGAATTGTCTAGTAATTCTCCCAAAACTTTTTCAGTGCTTTTACTTGCTTTCTTCTGTCCTAGAATTCTGATTATGTGCATGTTATCTATCTTGATGGTGGCCCACATTATTCTTAGGTGTTATTTTTTTCTCTTCCTTTTTGATTCTGATTTTTGTTCCACCAGATCAGTGGTGACAATTCTATATACTATCTCACGGTTCTGTATTCCATCTCTTCAACCCTGTTCATGTGACCTTCCATCATGTTGACAGATCTGAAACAATGGACTTCACATTCTGGATCTTGTTTTCTTGTGGGTTTTCTTTTCCCCAGAACCTCTAATGCCTTGTTTGTTTTATCTGCATTGTTTTGGATTACTTATTTAAAGTTCCTACTGGTTTTTGTTTCTGTTGTCCTGACATTTTTCAAGTTTATCATTCACTCATTAAAAATATTCAGTCGTTGTTTTGTTTTGTTTTGCTTAAAATTCTGTGTCAGAAAGTTTCATCAGAATTTCTGACTTGAGGAAACCCATTGGTACTGTTTCACTTTTTTCGAGATGATATCTTGCTTTGGGCTTGTACAGGGGATGAGGTAGCCTGGTTCCTATGTGACACTGTTGTGGTAGAGTTTTTCCATGACTGTGGTGATAGCAGATTCTTGATCTGAAGTCCCCCATCCAGAAGAGGGTGGAGCAGCTACCCTGCCCGGGTTTCTCTCTGTTCAATAGAGAAAAGGCCTATGGAAGCAACCTTCTTTGTCAGATAACTGCCACAGGT
>NW_006399819.1:7067914-7070126 GCF_000299155.1 Elephantulus edwardii
TGGAGACCTGATTGAAAAACCAGGAAGCCTTGATTGGAACTCCAAGAATGAACTCCAGCTGTCTCCCTCCCTTCGGATTGATCTTAAGGGGTCCCACATGATACAGCCAAACAGCAGTGACACCCCTATCCCAAGTACCTCACTCAAGTTCCAGAGTTGTTCCCAGTGAATGTTAGGAGCAGTGTTCTGGGCATAGAGCGGTGACATCAGGACTGGAGTTTCAGGTGCAGGCTGGCAGTAACAGGACTGGAATTCTGGGCTCACACTCATTCAGATTCCAGATTTCCTGCTCGCCCTGGCATGCCACTCTCTACCACCTGTGTTAGCCGCTCCTGGGCGCATGTGTGGCATCGCCAAGCAGCTCCCTGGTGTGAGCCTGGTGTCAGTAGCAGTTCCCCAGCGTGAGCATGGTATCAGCCAGTAAGTAGCCCCCTGGTGTATGCGTGGAGTCAGTCAGTTGCTCCCTGATATTTGCATGGCATCAGCAAACAGCTCCCCAGCATGTGAGGACAGTTGCTTTTGATTACTCTCACTCAAACTCCAGTTGTCCGTCTTGCTGCACCCCTCACTCTGCTCTTACATTTTAAAATGGTCATTACATAATATTGTTTATGAACTTGTTCCCTTAAACCCTACTACATTTTTTTTCCTGTCCAGGTAGATTTTTAAACCCCTCAACTAATTTGAACTTTTTGCCTTTGGGTTGCAGTACTACTCCTTACCCACAGGGACACTAGAGTTCCCTTAAACTCCTAGAGCACCTCTTATACACTTTTAGACTAGTCCAAAACACATCACCAGAATTCCAGTAAACTCCTTTTGTTGTTGCTATGGAGTACTGGAGAGCCATAGCTGAACATCCAGTGCTTTTTCAGAGGCAGTAAATCACACATGAGGAGATTGCCTATTCTTTTATCTGCAGAGCACCTTGCTTTTGGAGTTGTAGACCAGTTTATTACCTTGAGGCTATGTGTTCTAAGCCTGAAATATTGGTCATGTTAGCTTACCTAGTAGTTGTCAATTGATTGTACAACTCTAATGATATGCTAGAAGCCATGGTGTTGAAATGTGTTTCATATTGAGTTACTAATGAAAAATATAAATTCAAATCAACCAGAACTACCATGGCGGGAAAATAAGACAATCTCTTCCCACAAAGATTGACTGCATCAGAAACTGAATGGAGACACATCATGAATCACAATTGATATGAAGTCAGTCGGGTGTGGTTTTGTTAATAAAGATCAACCATATTAAGATTTAACCTTAGAAAACTCTTTTAAAAGCTATAATAATAATAACATGCAGTAAACCTGTTATATAACAAAATGTTTTATTCTTCCTTTGAGAATATTGATGATTTTGTAATAGTATGTAATATAAGAAGATATCCTTTGCCAAAAGATGAGATTAAGGTAGCTGAGCTGACACCCTTCTGGGAGAAAGGTGTTACCAGATTAGATGTTAGGGAGATTAGAGCGATCTCTCAGATCCAGTCTTGTGTGACTCCATGGATTACCAAAGCTGTGAATGTGGAGATGCCACTAAGTTCGAAAGCCATACAACAAATTTAATTTGAGACTGAAGATATCCTTTCCCAAAAGATGAGATTAAGCTAGCCAAGCCAACATTCTTCTGGGAGAAAAGTGTTACATGATCAAATAGATTAGAGAGAGCTCTCAGATCCTGTCTTGTGTGATTTCACGGGTTACTGAAGTTGTGTGAGGGGAAATGATCGTATGACTATTATGCTGGAGATGAAAAGGTGAGGAAAAATGGAGTTACTTTCATACTTAAAAGATCTATCCTTAAATACAGTATTACCCATACATATACAAGGAAGACCTATTTTTTTATTATTAAATTTTACTAATTTTAATGAACATTTACAGGGATTTGGGGTTTTCATTCCTTCATTGCTGCACAATTCTCTCTACCCTCCTCCCCAGTTTGTTCCTCTTCCCCAGCCATCCGAATGTCTATTTTAATTGTCCTATGGCCACAGTGTTTGTCAAAGTCAGTTCTGACTAATCTCCTTTGTCAGTGTCTTTCGCCATTCCCTATCACTCCTCCCTGAGAGAGACTTCACCCTGATTCATAAGGAAAAGGGGATAGTGTATTCTCTTAGCTACTTCCTGCTGAAAAGGGACGCTGTGGGTTTCAGGGTGAAGATCTTCTCTCACTACTCTAAAGGGCTCCTTTGGCAGTAGGA
>NW_006399819.1:7071351-7072780 GCF_000299155.1 Elephantulus edwardii
CATGCAAAAGACTCAAGCAAGACCCACACCTCACTCCATACACAAAAAGGAAGACCTATTAATACCACTATCATTCGAATTTATGAGCCTATACCCAGAGCCAAAAAGTGAAATATAGAGTATTTCTATCAACTGCTATAGTCAGAAATTGATTGAACATGTAACCAAGATGCTTTAATAAGAGTGGATGACTGGAATGCAAAAGTTGAGAATCAGGAAAAAGAATCAGTTGCCAGAAATATGGACTTGTTAACAGAAATGAGGCTGAGGATAGAATGATAGAATTTTGTAAAATCATTAGTTTATTCATATAAGACACAACATACAGGTATATACATGGATTTCACCTGTTGGGATGCACAGGAATCAGATTGATAACATCTGTGGAAGGAACCATTGGAGAAGTTCAGTATCAGCAGTGAAAACTAGGCCAGATGCTTATTGTGAAACAAGCCATCAACTGTTCATATGCAAGTTCAAATCAAAACTAAGGAAAGTTAAGTCATATCCATAGGAATCAAAATTTTACCTTCAGTCTATCTCTCATAAAGTTCAAAACCAACTCAGGAATAGATTTGAGGCCTTGAACTCTAATGAACAAAGACCAGTTAAACTGTGGGAAGATACCAAGAATACCATTCATGAAGAATGTAAAGTCATTACAAAAAAGAAAGAAGAAGAAGAAAAGACCAAAATGGGTGTCAAAAGAGACTCTGAATATTGCGCTAGAGTGCCAAGAAACCAAGCAAAGGGAAGAAATCAAGAATATAAGTGTTCAAAGGGCCAGTTGGGGAGACAAGGCAAAAGGTTATAATGAAATGTACAAGGAGCTGGAGTCAGAAAATCAAAAGGGCTGAACTCACTCAGCATTTCTTAAGCTGAAAGAACTAAAGAGTAAATTCAAGCCAGGAGTTGCAATGCTTAAGGATGCTATGAACAGGACATTGAATGGTTCAGGAAGCATTAAAAGTAGATAGAAGGAGTGAAAACCTATACTTGGATCAAGAAGCAGTCCTCAGGACAGAGCAAGGAAACACTGCATGGTTCAAACTCAGCAAAGGAGTGTGTCAGGGATGTGTTCTGACTCCAACCTACTTCAATCTATATGCAGAATCATTCAGGAGGCTGGGCTTTATGAAGTAGAATGGGATATCAGGACTGGAGTAAGATTTATCAATAACCAATGTTATGCAGATGACACAACCTTGCTGCAACTGGGGAGGACTTGAAGTACTTGCTGCAGAAGGTCAAGGACTGTAGTCTTCAATATGGATTGAAGCTGAACATCAAGAAGACAAATATTCTCACTGCTGGGCCAACTGACAGAACCATGATTGATGAAGAAGAGATTGAGGTTGTTAATAATGGGCTTGCTTGGCTCAATCAACACTCTTGGCACCAGCGGTTAGAAAATAAAACACACACACAC
>NW_006399819.1:7074301-7080355 GCF_000299155.1 Elephantulus edwardii
GCTTGTTAGGAGTCATACTCAACTGGATGGCATCTAACAACAAAAACAACATTCTTACATTAACCAAACATTCTCAGGAATACAAAACAGTATCCAGATTTTTAGTAATTATTTGAAGGTCTGTAGATCTGTTCTTTTCAGTGTCAACTAATTATTTTTGGTACAACAACTCAGTGTATATTTTTCCACCTTCTTTTATTGCTTCCTGGATCATTAAAGATTATACCGCTAGCATCTCGCTTTATTGGAACTAGAGGTTTTCATTTGTTTTTAAGTTCTTTCAGGTTGAGAAATGCCAAGTGAGTTCCTCCCTTTTAAAATTTTTTTAATTTTCTATTTATTTTCATTAAAAATTTCCTACATAATGTGTTTATTCATATACATTGTGTTTCACACATTACTTCATTAACATTGCATTACCTACAATCATATCTATACTTTGTATCTTAGAAAATTAATTATCATTGGTCTATACCCATTATTACTCCTTTTTATTCTCTGACTCCAACTCTTTATACATTTTGTTATATTATTTTACTTTTTCTCCCTGAGCTGATCTTTGAAATCTTTTGTTCAGCTCTTTTACTTTGACATCTCTTCCTTTTGTTTAGCTTCTTAATGCTGTAGCTTAATTTTCATAGTCTCTTCTCATATCCATTTTGAGTTTTTCTTTCTCCTCTTTCTTTGTGAACTTTCACTCTCTTCATGGATGATATCTTTGATATTCTGCCCCAATTCTCCTGGATTACCTTTCACTCTCTTCATGGATGATATCTTTGATGTTATGCCCCATTTCTTCTGCATTTTTATCATTGGTGTTTAATGCCTCAAACCTGTTCTTGAGATGATTCTTAAATTTAACTGGTATAGAGTCTAAGACATATGGTTATGAAGGATGAAATTTAAGCTTCACTGAATGCATTGGCAAAAAAATGAGTCCCAATAATTGATCAACTATCAATTGACATAATTCAACCAATAGATACAGCTCTAAATGTGCTAGGGCAGCTACTTGGCTTGCTTATTCAAAAAGACCCATATTTTTCCCCATTTCCAAGAAAAGTGACCTAAGAGAAGGTAGAAGTTATTGAACAATATCATTAATATCTTAATAACAATGATGACGACCAAGAGAGAGCTACGTTGGCCTAGTGGAAGGAAGCTGTACTACCAAGCCAAAGGTGGGTGATTGTCAGCTGTGGCCCTCGGCCAGGTTCAAATTGTCTTCCTGTCAAACATTCTTCTAGGTGGTATAGCACTGGTCTGTGTGTTGCTGTACAGAGGTAACTCGTGGTTGCTGTGATGCTGAAGCCTGTGACAGTGATGTGCCAATCGTGGTAATGGGCACCCATGGTGGACAGTGTTGGCTGGAGCTTCCCGACTAAATCAAGCCTGGAAGCAGGAGCGGCATCCACTTCCAAAATGGCTTGCCTCTGGAAACTCTATGTACGAACAGTGCTCAGGCTGTTCGTTCATAGGGTCGCTATGAGTCATCTACGACTTGACGGCATTAAACAACAACAACAACAACAACAACATTAATATCTTATGCAAGCAAATTATTGAAGATTATTAAAAATGGTTGGGACAGTATATTGACAGGATATGAGCAGAAATTCATGCCAATTTTAGAAGAAGTTGCAGTCCCAGGTATATCATTACTAATATCAAGTGTATCCTGGCTGAAATAAAAAAAAAAAACAAAAACAGAAGAGTGTCTATTGATGTCTTATTGACTATGCCAAGGCCTTTGACTTTATGGATCAAACAAACTATGGCTAATATTGAGAAGAAGCATAATTTCAGAATACTTAATTGTTCTATACCTAGACCAAGAAGCTATTTTCTAAATAGAGCAAGTGAACATTGTATGGTTGAAAATTAGAAAGGGTGTCAGGATTATGACCTTTCTCCATGCCTATTTGGTTTGTATGCTGTGAAAATTATTCAAGAAACAGGAATCACTGAAGAGGAATGCAGTATCAGGATTGGAGAAAGACTTATCAACAACATGTGATATGCAGATGACACAACTTTGCTGAAAGTGAATTGTACATGAAATTCTTGGCTGTAGAAAATCAAAGACACCTTCAATGTGGATTGTATTTCAACACAAAGAAAACAAAAATCTTCACCACAGGAAGAAGAGTTAGTATTATGATAGATTGAAGCTGTCAATGATTTCATCTTGCTTGGATCAACAATCAACACCATTGGTACCGTCAGTAAGAAAATAGGAGATGCCTTGTATGGGCAAGTACTGTAAGAGACCTCTCCAAAATCCTGAAAAACAATGACATCATTTTGAAAACTAGGTGTGCCTGAATCAGACCATAGTCTTCTCAATCATGTGTTACACATCAAAAGCTGGACTATGAATAAAGATGACAGAGGAAGAACTGAGGCCTTTGTATTGAAGTGCTGAACAATAGTTTTGTATATCCCATGCACTGTCAGAGAATAAACAGATATGTCTTGGAAATAGAGCAGCCACAGTGCTGCAAAGATGACAAATCTTCATCTCTCACACTTTGGACATGTAGCCAGGAGAGGCTATTCCTATGAAAGGGACATACTGCTTGGAAAGGTGGAGGGTAATCTAAAAGAGAATGACCTCCAACAAGACTGATTGATACTGTGACTTCAGCAATGGGCTCAAGTGTGTCAGACACAATGAGGATGGGACAGGATAAGGCAGGTTTTTTGTTGGCAAACAGGATCAGTGCAAGTTGTACTTGACAATACAGCACCTAACAAAAACAAAACAGATTTGTCTTTAGTATTTATGAATTTTAAGATTATTTTTAAACTATTTGTTGTCTTGCATATTTGGCTAAACTTTTCTTTCTGTGTTTCCTTGTACATCTAACACTATTTACTTGCTATTGTTACAGAACCTGATTCAATTGATCCACTGTCTCTTTGTATGCACAAGGAGAGCATGATTATTTCACTATGTATCATATTAGCCTACTGATGTGGGATGTGATAGAGGAAGTAGGCATTACTACAATGGGAAGGAAATGGCATTCATAAAGATAAGAGACCAGTGCAACACAAATTGATGATTGGAACAACAACGTTGTGAATAACACTCCCACAAAGTGAAATAAAATATACTCTGCAGTTGCTATACTCCTTAGGCCTGATCTTGCATGCTATTTAGCCACCTTTGAAGATTTTGAGGGACAAAACTAAGAACAAAAGACTTAAAACATTATAACAAACAAATCCTCACCAGGCTTGTCAAATAGCACATACATACTTTACAATTTATCACAGCTGGTATTCCTGACCTGACTCCGGGCTAAGAGATTCAAGAGCAGCATGCCTCTTTACCTTAGCATATTTGCCTATAGAGATATTTTGATAGCTTCTTTGGAAAAGTGCATTGTACTCAAAGACAAAATAACCAGAAGGTTTTAACCTCGTAAGTGCTGAAATTCGCGTTCTTTTCTTTTACAAGCATTGACCATATTTTCCTTCTGTATCCATTTTTATGTTTTACTCAAAGTTTTATAACTCCTGCAGTGTAGGGACTCAAATAACAGTGTCTAGAAAAGTATCAAAGGGAAAAAAATGCAAAAACCAAGGACTGGAATCCACTTGATTCTAATCCCTGGTGATCCTCCTTTGGGTTACTAAGCTTGTAAATATTAATCAAAGCTGACTGCTTCATAATTATCCTCAGAGAGCATTTGGTGGGCTCAACCAGCCAACCTTTTGATTGTTGTTGTTGAATAAGTATTGTCAAGTGAAGTAGCAGTCCAGAAGTAATTTACCCTCTGTGCCAACAGAGCTTCAAACAATCAGTATAACCAGTCATGGACAGTTAAAGTTGTGAAAACTAAGTCTTATTCGTTTATGAGCAGATTGACATAAAATATGATGATAAGATCTAAAGTCAATGTATTTCACCTGACAGGACGTATAGGAATCAGATTTATTACATTTGTGGAAGGAACCTTTGGAGAGGTTCAATATCAGCAGCGAACACTAGGCCAGGTGCTGATTGTAGAAGAGACAACCAACTGCTCATATGTATGTTCAAATTAAAACTAAAGAAGGTTAAATCATATCCACAGGAATCAAAATTTGACCTTGAGTCTATCCTCCTGAATTTAAAGACCAACTCAGGAACAGGTTTGAGACCTTGAACACTAATGAATGAAGACCAGGTAAGATGTGGAAGGATATTAAGAATATCATCCATGTAGAATGCAAGAGGTCATTACAAAGACAGAAGAAGAGAAGACCAACATGGATGTCAGAAGAGACTCTAAATATTTCACTAGCGTGCCAGAAACCAAAGCAAAGGGAAGAAATCAAGAAGGTAAGGAGCTGAATAGAAGATTTCAAACGGCCTTTCAGGAAGACAGGGTAAAAAATTATAATGAAATGTGCAATGAGCTGGAGTCAGAAAATCAAAAGGGCCAAATTCACTCAGCATTACTTAAGCTGAAGTAACTGAAGAGTAAATTCAAGTCATGAGTTGCAATAATTAAGGGCAGGATACTAATGATTCAGGAAGCATTAAAATAAGATGGAAGGAGTATACAATCATTGTACGAAAAAGAATCTGCTGAAACAGAAGAATTTCAAGAAACAACATATGAGGATGAGGCAATGGTGATGAAGGAGGAAGTGCAGGCTGCTCTGAAGGACTTGGCAAAAAATAAAGGCCCAGGAATTGATGGAATACCAATTGACATATTCCAGCAAAGAGATGCTGCCCTGCCTGTGTTCACCAAGATGTGCCAAGAAATCTGGAAAACAATTTGGCTAACTTACTGGAAGAGATCCACATTTATCCCCATTCTAAGAAAAGCTGACCTGATAGAGTGTGGAAATTATTGAACAATATCATGAATACCACAAAACTAGCAAAATCCTGCTGAAGATTATCCAGAAAAGACTTGAACAGTACATTGACTGTGAACTACCATAAATACAAGCTGGTTATCAAAAGGGTCATGTAACTAGGGAAAATTATTGCCAATATCAGGTAAATATGGCAGAAAGCTGAGAGCACCAGAAGAATGTCTATGTGTGTTTATTGACTATGCAAAGGACAGAAATTGTGGCTAACCTTGATGAAAATGTGAATCTCAGAGCACTTGATTGTGCATATAAAGAAAATTAAACCGAATCCACAGGAACCAGAATATGACTCTGAGTCTTTCCCACCTGAATTTCAGAACCATCTCACAAACAGGTTTCAGGCCTTGAACACTAACGAGCGAAGACCAGATGAGTTGTGGGAGGATATCAAGGGTATCATCCAAGAAGAGTGCAAATGTTCATTGCAAAGACAGAGAAGGAAGAAAAGACCAAAATGAACATCAGAAAAGAACTCTGGATATACCACTGGAGCGCAGAGAAGCCAAAGCACAAGGAAGAATTCAAGATACTAAAGAGCCAAACAGAAGACTTCAAAAGGCAGCCTGGAATGACAAAGTAAAATATTACAATGAAATGTGCAAGGAGCTGGAGTCAGAAAATCAAAAGGGCCTAACTCGCTGAACATTTGTTAAGCTCAAGGAACTGAAGAACAAATTCAAACCCTGAATTGCTATAATAAAGTATGCTTTAGGCAGAATATTAAATGATCCAGGAAGTATTAAAAGAAGATGGAAAGAATGTAGTGAGTCACTGTATTGAAAGTAATTGGCAGACATAGAAGAATTTAATGAAAGAACATATGAGCAAGAGCCTATGGTGATGAAAGAAGAAGTTCAGGCTGCTTGGAACGAAATAGCGAAAAATAACAGATGCTGCCCTGGACGTGCTCACCAAGATGTGCCAAGAAATCTGGAGAACAATCACTTGGCCAACCAACTGGAAGAGATCTGTATTTGTTCCCATTCCAAAGAAGGGTGACCCAACAGAGTGTGGAAACTATAGAACATCTCATTGATTACACATGAAAGCAAAATTCTACTGAAGATTATCCAAAAATGACTGGAACAGCACATCAGCAGAGAACTGCTAGAAGTCCAGGCTGGGTTTAGAAGGGGTCCTGGTACTAGGGATATTGTAGCTAATGTTAGATGG
>NW_006399819.1:7081131-7081761 GCF_000299155.1 Elephantulus edwardii
TGAATGTACCATGGACTGCCAAGAAAACAAACAGATTCATCCTGGAAAGGGTTAAACTGGGCTGCTCTTTGGAGACAAGGATTCTGAGGCTTTGTCTGAGGTACCTTGGTAATGTTGTAAGGAGAGAATGGTCCTTGGAGAGGTACATCGTGCTTGGTAGAGTGAAGGGACAGCGCAAGAGGGGAAGGCACTTTATGAGGTGGATTGATTCAGTTACTGGGGTAATCGGGATGGGTGTGTCAGAGATAGTGCAATTGGCACAGGAGAGAACAGCGTTTAGGGCTCTTTTACATAGGGTTGCTATGAGTTGCAAGCTACTCGGACTGCACATAACAACAACAACATACTTTGACCAAGAAGCTGTTCTCAGAACAGAGCAAGAAAACGCTGCATGATTCAAAATCAGAAAAGAAGTTTGTCAGGGATGCATCCTGTGCCCATAACTTTTTAATTTTTAGCAGAACAGATAATTCAGGAAACAGGCTTTATGAGTAAGAGTATGGCATTAAAATTGGAGAGAGGTTCTTTAACAACCTACCATATGCAGATGACACAGCCTTTCTTGCTGAAACGTAAGAAGACCTAAAGCACTTGCTGCAAAAGGTGAAGTACTGTAGTCTTCAATATGGA
>NW_006399819.1:7082436-7084121 GCF_000299155.1 Elephantulus edwardii
CTTCAGAAACTATGAACTTTGATAAATTTCGATAGATGCAGAGTGGCTTCAGGCCTTTTGTTTGTAAGGTCGCTGAGTCATGCTAGACTTGAAGGCAGCCAACAACAACAACAGGTATTAGGGAGCTCTAATTACCTGATGGATAAGGACTTGTCCTGCCAACCCAAAACCAACCAGCTGCTCCTTGAGAGAAAGGTCCACAATCTCCTCCCAGGCAATTTGTCACCTCTGGAAACCTGCTAGAGGATCTCCTATAGTTCAGGTTCAACACAAATTTGAGCTGGTTTTATTTCCGTTTTTTTCCCCCCCACAAATATCTATATATGAAAGTAAATAGAGGTTCAGTGAAAATTAAGACTGATTTTATACCTTTTTAAAAATTGTATATCCTCTTTGAGATTTAGGAAATGAAAACTTACAGGCTTAAAATTTTAATTACAATTTTGACAATACTGTAGGTAGAACTGTACATAATAATTAGTATACATCAGGGGAACTAAATCTACGCTACAGATTTATGTTGAGAATGTTTTTGAGGAAGTAATTTTGAGTTGAGCTCTAAAGAATGAATAGTAGAATGCTGTGAAAAAACAATCGAAATAGAAGATAGTAAATATAGAGACTCTAGACATAAAAATAGAGAGGTAATCATAAAGGCCTTGTAAAAATATAGCTAATGAGAATAGGAGACTTAGACTGTTAAGAGAAGAGTGATCTGATCACTTTAATGATTGCTTATGCAAATTTCTTATATGTTATTTAGATTGAAAATGCAATAATTTTGTGATAATTACATTGCCAATTTGATTGTGAACCAACTTAGTCATGTATCCTTCCATACTAGTTATTACATTTCTGTTACTCTTATTTAAATATTTATGCCAAATTAGAACAAGAAGTGGACCTTGCAAAATAGCTATGTAGCCATTCTTGTTTATAAATGCTAACACATTGACACCTCAATTATGCAGTGCCACTTTTAACATTGTTTTTGTCTGGCCCACTAATGGAGTCCTCACTGACTCCTCAATTTTCTTCACCTTTCCTCAAAATCACCTAATTTTTCTCAAATTATTCTCTTCTTACTCTTTCATTTTTCTAAATACATGTACTCTCAAAGTCTTCCCTTGAATTTCTTGTTTTCAATATCCCTTCCTTATCCATGTTATCAAAATATAAGGTAGTGTAGAAGTTGATAGCATGTAAATAAATAGACCTAAGTTTCAGTTGAGTTTATTACCAGATACATTGATTTGTTGATTTATTTTTGTTTTGATACATAATTTCAATTAATACTTTAAAAATAATCCACTTACACAGTCCCACCTGCTTTGGTCCGCAGTGATTCTTGACATAGATAAGTCTGCCATCATGTGTGGAAGCATCTCAATTTCTATGCCATGAATGTTATCCTAAAATAAATAGATAAATCAATAAATAAAATAAAATAAATCCTTAAACTCACCATCTAGGGTTAGACTCACAACAATCCACCATCAGGTTTCCAAGACTGTAAATCTTAATAGAGGGGGAGAACACTCCTTTTACTAAGTGATTGGCAGATTTGAACTGGAGGAGTTATGAAGATATTTGATGTTATCACAACATGTTAGGGACTATACCATCAGAATTTCTAATTTCTTATGTCTATAAATAATGACTATATTTATTATTGTATTAAATCA
>NW_006399819.1:7084715-7085939 GCF_000299155.1 Elephantulus edwardii
TTATTCTTTTCTGGTTGTAGATATTTCAGGATGTTTGGGAGACTGTTCATGTTGTGGATTAAAGCTTCTAGAGTTCTTCCAAGCTTTTCTGTAATGAAGTTTATAGTCCTTGGTTTCAGTCCTAGGTCCTTGATTTACTTTGAGTTGGTTTTTTGTGTATAGTGTGAAGTGTGGGTCTTGCTTGAGTTTTCTGAAGATAGTTTTCCAATTTTGCCGACACCATTTGTTAAAGAGGCTTTCATTTCCCCACTTAACTGATTTAATCTCCTTGTCATAAATCAGTTGACCATAGATGAGCAGATCTCTGGGTTTTCAATTCTATTCCATTTATCTATGTGTCTGTCACTGTACCTCTACTATGCTGTCTTGACCAACATGGCTGGTCAAGGATTTGAGATCAGGGAGTGAGATGACTCTGACCTTGTTTCTCTTTTTCAAGAGTGCATTTCTGATTTGCTGTCTCTTTCCATTCCAGATGGAATTACAAATTGCCTTTTCCATCTTACTGAAGAATGGAAGTGTCTTCTTGATGCCCTAATACAATTTTCATAGTTTCTTCTGGCATCCATTTAGGCTTTTCATTTCTCATATGACTTTTGATTACAGTTTGCTCTCTCCATGGATGATATCTTTTGTTTTATCCAACAGCTCCTCCGTAATATCTCACCAACCACTTGAGTTATACAGATGACACAACACCACTTGCTGAAAATAAGGAGACCCTGAAGTGTTTGTTGTAGAAGATCGAATACTATAGCCTTCAATATGGGTTATAACTCAGTATCAACAAAACAGATTCTTACCGTTAGGCCAATTGCAGCATCATGAGAAATGTCAAAAGGATAGACACTGTCAATAATTTCATGTTTCTCGGATCCACAATTGACAGCAGTGGTACCAGCTTTCAGGAGATAAGGAGATATATTGTTTTGTGCAAGGCTACTGTCAGGAACCTCTCCAAATACTGAAGAAAAATGTTGTCAGTTTTAAAACCATACTTGATTTAGGCCCTTGTCTTTAAGTCACTTGCTATGTATCTGAAAGCTGGACAGTGAATAAGGATGGTGGAAGAAGAATTGATGTTTTGGATTTGTTCTGTTGGAGTATTGAATATCACATATATTGCCAAAAGAACAAGCAGGTATGTCTTGGAAAAGGTGCAGGTAGAGGTAAGGATGACAAAGCTTTGTCTCCCATATTTTGGGCAAATTGCTAGAAGAGGCT
>NW_006399819.1:7087309-7089871 GCF_000299155.1 Elephantulus edwardii
TAATTTTAAATATTCACTTTATTTTAAAAAGTCACAATACTTTTAAAGGATAGATATGTTTCGATTACAGTAAATAAGAAACAAATTTTTATTGACTAGGTATTTGAAAAATTTTAAAAATTATTAATTCTTATATATTTTTCTCATGAGGGCATTTATAGGAAATTATTATGAAAGTCAGTTTTAGAAAGTTATATCCTTTTAAAATATATTTGCTTTGAAAAACAGACAAATCCTTGTTGTATATGTAGTAAGTATTTTTTCACATATAACTGTAATCCAATAATCACTCGTGGCCTTTGGATACTTTGAAGTCAAATCTCCCTGCGGATTTTTACTTCATTTACTAGTATAATTTCTTTGAAAATAGAACAGATTTTCTTTTCTTGAAATAGTTTGAGTTAGAAAGGAAATAAATGCTAATATGAACACAGATGGAAACAGTACTACAGGGAAAATCAACTCTGAATACATTCATTGACAAGAATATATTACATGTGACTTTTAGACCATACACTCACATGAATTAAGAAAGAAAAAAAAGCTTAGGTGAATGTCAATGTTAATATTATATGCCAACTTGGCCATGATTATCAGTATAACGTAACTATTCTACATGCTATAAGGTCTAACATCTTTGACATTAACTGGCTGAATCTCTAAAATATGACTAGCCTTCACTGATTAACTGAATATCTCATCAAGAATGTGGACTGCATGGAATTTGTGTTTAAATACTCTAGAAGAAAAACAAAACTGAGAGCCTTTTGTCAGATCTACATTTGATTATCCAGCTTGAGGTCTCTAGACTTAAATCAGTGAATGACCTTTTATATTTTCTGAGTTTTAACAATGCCCCAAACCAGCTGACTGTGACACTAACTCCAAGAATGACCTTGGATATGCCAGTCTCTAAGATCAGTAACCTTCAAAGAGAGCAGTGAGAGGTGCCTGTATGCTGATGACCTGGATTCTCAATCTCTGGATGCTTCCATCTTGATGTTTGACTTACAATCATGAGACTTTCTTTCTGTCCCCATACATATGTTGTTGCTGTTGCTATGCTCTTTTGTGCCATCAAGTTAAAACTGCCCCAGAGCTGACCCTCTAGTGAGTTTCAGAAGCAGTAATAGAAAAATGGGAAGGAGATTGTGGGGTAGCTGGTAGCTTCTAACCATGTATCTTTTTTTCTTGATAGCACAATATCTATCTAATAAACCACAAAATATTTATGTTTATGTTTATATTTATAGTTACATTTACATTTATAATTTATATCAAGAAAACAAAAATTCTCACTGCTGGGCTGATTGGTAGCATCATGTTAGATGGTGAAGAGACTCATAATGTTCAGAGCTTCAGTTTGCTTGGCTCCACAATCAACATTCTTGGTACCCACAGCCAGGAAACTAAAAGCTGAATGAACTTCTTGAGAATGCTCAAGACTAACAGTGTCAGTATGGAGACTAAGGTGCACCTGAACCAGGCCATGGTCTTTGCAGTTATTCATTACGTATCAGAAAGTTGGATGATGACTGGATTACAGAAGAATTGATACCTTTGAGTTGTGGTACTGGAGAAGAGTATTGGATATACTATGGACTGCTAGGAGAGCAAAAAGTTCATTCTGGAGAAGGTGAAACCAGGCCGCTCCTTGGAGGTAAGGATCTGAAGCTTCATCTGACATACTCTGGGCACATTGCATGGAGGGACAGTACTTAGAGAAGGACATCATGCTATGAAGGGTAGAGGGACAGTACAGGAGAGGAAGACCCTGGATGATATGGATTGACATGATGACTGGGGAGAAGCAATTAGATATGTTAGAGACAATGAGATACGGGATCAGGATATGGCAGGGTCTAGAGGAGTTGTACATAGGGTCAGTATGAGTGACAGGTGACTCCATAGCACATAACACCACAAATACACAATACGCACACACACACACACACACACACACACACTCACACATTATATATATATATATTTGTGTTGTTATGTGCCATCGAATTGTGTGTGACGGGTAGCCATCCTATGTATAACAGCTCTTAACCCTGCTCTATCCTGAGCGAATCTTTTGTTTCTGACACATATTTACCCCTGTTACCCTAGTCACTGAGTAAATCCATCTCATCCAAGGTCTTTCTCTTTTGTAATGTCCCTCCACCCTCCAGAGCAAGGACCAGTACTTAGAGAAGGATATTATGCTGTTGTACATAGGGTTGCTATAAGGTGCAAGCATCTTGACAGCACATAATAACAGCAACATATGAATACATATGTATATATGCTTGTATATATGTATGTATGTATCTGGTGGCAAAGTAGTAAATTATTGTGCTCATGTGGAATTTATACCTAGACCAAGAAACTGTTGTCCAGAGATTAGTATAAAATTAAGGAAAGAACGTGTCAGGGATGTAGTCTTTCTCCATACCTTTTCAATCTAGATACTGAACAAATCATTTATGAAAAAATCTGGCATCATTTATGAAAAAGAATCTGGCATCATGACCAGAGGAAAAATCATCAACAACCTGCATAGTGCAGATGATTCAA
>NW_006399819.1:7089971-7093528 GCF_000299155.1 Elephantulus edwardii
AGCTCTTAACCCTGCTCTATCCTGAGCCAATCTTTTGTTTCTGACACACATTTACCCCTGTTACCCTAGTCACTGAGTAAATCCATCTCATCCAAGGTCTTTCTCTTTTGTAATGTCCCTCCACCCTCCAGAGCAGGGACCAGTACTTAGAGAAGGATATTATGCTGTTGTACATAGGGTTGCTATAAGGTGCAAGCATCTTGACGGCACATAATAACAACAACATATGAATACATATGTATATATGCTTGTATATATGTATGCATGTATCTGGTGGCAAAGTAGTAAATTATTGTGCTCATGTGGAATTTATACCTAGACCAAGAAACTGTTGTCCAGAGATTAGTTTAAAATTAAGGAAAGAACGTGCCAGGGATGTAGTCTTTCTCCATACCTTTTCAATATAGATACTGAACAAATAATTTATGAAAAAATCTGGCATCATTTATGAAAAAGAATCTGGCATCATGACCAGAGGAAAAATCATCAACAACCTGCATAGTGCAGATGATTCAACTTTGCTCACTGATACTGAGGAAGATTTGAAGTTCTTTCTGCAGAAGACAAAGTTGTAGTCTTTAATATGGAATGTATCCCAGCATCAAAAAACCAAATGGAACCATAGACAGCAAGGTGATAGATGTAGATGTAAATTGAAGATGTTAATAATTTTTTACATTGCTTTGATCCACCCTTTGCACCAGTAGTCAGGAAATCAAAAGCTGAGTTGCATTGGGGAAATTTGTTATGAAAGACCTCTCCAGAGAGTTAAGGAGAAATGATGGCAGTCTAAAGCCCAAGATACACCTGATAAAAGCATTGGTCATCTCATCAGCTATCTATGCATTTGAGAGCTGGATAATGACTAAGATGGAAGAAGAATCGAGGACTGTGAGGTATGGTGTTGAAAAAGAAGATTGAACATACTATGGACTGCCAAGAGAATAAACAGGTCTTTCCTGGAGAGGTTGCTCCTGCAGATAAAGATTTTTGAAACTGCATCTCACATACTTTTAGCATTTTATCGGGAGAGGTCAGTCCTTGAAGAAGATCAAGTCTGTAAGTTTAGAAGGCCAGCACAAGTGAGGAAGACCCTGGATGAAATAGATTAACACAGTGACTTTGGCAATGTGATCAAATGTGTCAGAAATGGTAAGTTTGGCTTAGGATAGAACAAGGTTAGAACTATTGTTCATAGGGTTATTATGAACCACAGGGCACATAACAACAACAAATATATATACACATACTTTTATATATTGCAATCCCAGAGGCATGTAGTTCAAATCCACCAGCTGCTCCTTTATGGGAAAAGATATAGGCAATCTCCTCCCATGCAATTAACTTACTAGAAGGTTAGCTATGGGTTGTTGCCAATGGTACACAACAACATATAAACAAAATCCCCTCATAAAACCAGCTATATCTGTGGAATGGAATGATGAAGAATCACAATATAGTAATTCAGAATCATCTGAGAACTATAGTGGAACAGACCACAAATCATTCCTTTGCAAATTAAAATTGAAACTGAGGAAAATCAAAACATGTTAATGAAAGACAAAATACAATCTTGAAGAAATATCTCATTTGAATTTTGAAACTATTTCAAGAATATGTCACACATTGTATATTAATAACTGAAGATCAAATAAATTATGAGAGTCTACCAAGTACATGATACATGAAGTTAAAAAGAGAAGAAAAAAATAAATAACTGCTGAAAGATACTCTGAATCTTTCTTTTGAACAATGGTAGCTAATTCAAAAGATACCAAAAGGTGGTTTGAAAAAACAAAGTGCTATAATAAAATATGCAAAGTAATATAACTATAAAATGCAAATATAAAAGCAAGCCTAGAATTTTTTAAGTTGAAAAGACTGAAGAAAAAATATTAAGCATCTTGTTGCAATGTTGAAGAATTAGATAAACAATATTAAAAGTTGGACAGTGTATATAGAAAATCAAAGATAATTGATGCTTTTAAATAATAGTGTTACAAAGGGTATTAAATATCACAATGACTGTCAAAAGGGAAAACAAATCTATAATGGAAGAAGTATAACCACTCTTTGGAGGGAAGGTTGGTGAAATTTCATCTGACATACCTAAGGCACATAGTTAAGAGAGGATGTTATTATAGTCCTTGGAAAAAGACATCATGCTGGGAAAAGTAGAATTTCAGCTAAAGAAAGGAAGATCTTTAACAAGTTGTCTAACTTCAATAATAATATTGAACATGGAAAAGGAGTACAGACAACCTGGGAATGGCTGACTCAGACATCTATCAGCTCCACAAAAGGGAACTTTAACCATCAACAATATCCACAGTATAAAACCGATCTGTAAAATGTCAGATATGTTCCATCCCTACCTCTGTTTCACTTATTCTACTAATCACTAAGTCAGATATTTATTACAAATGGTCAAACAGATTTTACAAGGTTCAGGCCATGACCACAAATGAAAGAAGGTCTATCAAATTCTACCTTCAAAAAGCATTCGTTCAGGCAAATTTTTCCCTTTTTTGCATATTCAATTTAGCATGAATTGAATGAGGCTTACATTCTTCCTCTAAATCACAACATATCCTATCATTATAACATCTAGTATATCTTACCACATTTTGTAGGGTTAAATAAACATAAACCTTAATCATTTTTACAATATATTTTAACATTACAACACTCAATATTCATTTTTTATAATATATCTTAGTATTACTACATAGAGGAAACATAGAAGCAGCAGCTATATTCATAAAGTTAATCAACAAAATCTTAACACATAAACCTTCAAAGAAATTTCCAATTTCTTCTTCATTCTTTACTCTTTAGTATCATCAGTAACTGTATCATGGCCTTAAGCCTCTGCTGTTAGTCCCAGGCCAAAAGCGATTTTTTTTTTTCCACTCACTTTTTAGCAACAAATAACAACTATTTTAGCTGTGTATCATCCCAAGCCTCATGTTTGCAAATCCTGGAGTCATTGCAACAAATCTTATCACTCTGACATCAACTGTTACAGGAACGAAGGCAATTTGGAGATACCTGAATCTGAATTCTACACAAAGAATTCACAAAGAGGAACTGTCTCTATAAAAATTTCCACAATATAAAACTGGTCCCAATAAGGTCAGACATGTTCCCTTTCACCTTTCTTCACCTACTTCTACTAGTAGAAGGATCCAATATTCATTGCAAATGAACACACCGACTTTGCAAGAGCGTTTTTTGTTTGTTTGTTTGTTTGTTTGTTTTTTAACTCATAATCATGGGGTTTACCTGAGAAACAGGAGGAGGCAGGGTGAGGAAAAGGATATCGAACAGTGAAAGTCTATGTTCCGTCCAACAATACAAATGCAAGAAGCCTCTGGTTTCCTCAGTCCTCCAGCAATATTTGTTTCCTAGTAATCACAAGTCAGATTTTTCTTCCATAATGTAGCAAACAAAAGGTCTGGTTCTGGCTTCCTTTGGCTTCTTCAGGTTACACCTTGCCTCAGTATCACTCTGGTCTGGTTAGCTCTTTCTCTTATGTTGGTCTCACAGCTGTTGAT
>NW_006399819.1:7095013-7104290 GCF_000299155.1 Elephantulus edwardii
GCCAATCAGCTGTCCTCTAAATTTTCTGTTATAATTAATAGTTATAGTATTAGAAATAGAGCACAGTTGAAAACAAATCAAAATGAGGAGAAATACCTGTAAATTTAAAAAAAATATTTGGAATAGGCACTGTGTTAAGTATGAATATAGGAAAACCAGAAGTTGTCAAAAGTGAAATGGGTGATGATCCAGGGAAAACAAATTTTTAGGAAGAGCTACTGTACTTCAATAGTGGAAATCATTTGCTTGTCAAATCAAAACTCTCATCTACTCTTTATAAGTAGCTATGAGTTATAGTCAAGTCACCTGCTCCTATGAACTATCTAGACCAAATAGCTAACAATTCAGAGTCCATATGAGAAACAGCTGATATTGAAGAAAGAAGGAATTCTAATTGTACTGAAGTCATGAGGGAAAAATAAGACAACAAATATAACACTTTTTGTGCTCAGTCATCTGTGGTAGGAAATTTGGGAGACAGCAGCAATCAACCAGAAGAGACCTATATCTTCATACAATGTAAAGAATGATAATCTAAAGAAATGCAGAAATAATTGAATAGTGTCATTAATATCTTTACAAGTAAACTTTTACTAAAGGTAATGAAAAACTAACAAGGAATAAAGTGGCAGCACCCTCCCAAGAGAAAACTACTAGGAATGAAAGGAATCTGAACAGGAAATAGAATAAGTAGGTTTTGGAAACAGGAATGGCATCTACTTCCTAAGCAAAATGCTTCCGGAAACTCTAAGAATTTTGGATAAATGTTGGTAGTTGTAGAGGGGCTTCAGGTCTTTTGTTCACAGGGTCACTATGAGTCATTCTCGACTTGAAAGCAATCAACAACAACAGTCAACAATTGATTATATCAGATGGATTTTGGCTGAAATAAATGAGAATTTGAAACAATTACTGACAAATCTTCTAATGGATTAAATGTCAGTATGTTGTTGTTGTTATGTGCCATTGAGTCATTTGCGACTCATAGTGACCCTATGTACAACAGCCCTAAATCCTGCTTTATCCTGTGCCAATTGCATTGCCTTTGACACACCCATCCTGATTACCCCAGTCACTGAATCAATACATCTCATAGAGGGTCTTCCCCTCTTCCACCGTCCCTCCACCCTCCCAAGCATGATGTCCCTCTCTAAGGACCTGTCCCTCCTTGCAATATGCCCAAAGTATATCAAAGCCCCAGAATCCTTGACTCCAAGGAGTTGTTTGGTTTAACCCTCTCCAGTACTCTTCTCCAGCACCACAGCTCAAAGGCATCAATTCTCCTTCTGTCCTCCTTAGTCATTGTCCAACTCTCTGATGCATAACAACTGATTGCAAAGATCATGGCCTGTATCAGGCACACCTTAGTCTCCAGAGAGACACCGTTGTTCTTGAGTACTTTAGAGAGGTCCATAACAGCAGACTTTCCCATCACAATACGTTTTTTGATTTCCTGACTGCTGGTGCAAAGAGTGTTGACCGTAGAGCCGAGCAAACTGAAGCTGTGAACAATCTCAATCACTTTGCCATCCGTCCTAATGCTACCAATTGGTCCAGGGGTGAGAATATTTGTCTTCTTAACATTGAGCCTCAGTCCATACTTAAAGCTGCAGTCCTTGACCCTCTGCAGCAAGTGCATGAAGTCCTCCTCAGTTTCAGCAAGAAGGGTTGTGTCATCTGCGTAACACAGATTGTTAATAGATTTTCCACCAATACTGATGCCACAATTCTCCTCATAGAGCCCAGCCTCCCGGGTAATCTGCTCTGTATACAGGTTGAAAAGGCATGGAGACAGGACACATCCCTGGTGTACACCCTTCCCAATTTTGAACCATACAGTGTTACCCTGCTCTGTTCTGACAACTGCCTCTTGGTCCAAGTATATAAATAAGTGAAAAATATCACAACTGGATCAATAAACAACCTCATAGCAAATGCAGAAAATTTTAAAAATGTAAATAATTTCATTTTAATTGAATCCACAATTAGTATCCCTAGTCAATGTCAGATGGATCTTGATAGAAAGCAAGGAGAACCAGAGTAATGTCTATCAGGGTTTTATTGACTGTGAAAAGATATTTGACTGTGTGGATCCCAAAAAATTGTGGTTAATCTTGAGGATAATGGGAATCCCAGAACACTTGATTGAGCTTATGCGAAACCTTTACTTGGACCAAGAAGCAGTCCTCAGAACAGAGCAGGGAAATACTGCATGGTTCAAAATAAATAAATAAATAAATAAAGAGTGTGACAGGGATGAATTCCTGTCTCCATACCTTTTCAACCTATATACGAAACAGATTATTTTTAGTAAGCTGGGCTTTACGAGGAGGAGTATGGCATTAGGTTTGGAGGAAGATTCACCAACAACCCCAGTGTTACGCGGATGACACAACCTTGCTTGTTGAAATTTAGAAGGACATGAAGCACTTGCTACAGAAAGTCAAGGATTGTCGTCTTCAATACAGATTGAACTCAACATAAAGAAGACAAGAAAATCTAACCACTGGGCCAACTGGTAGCACCATGATAGATGGAGAAGAGATTGAAGTTGTTAACAATTACAGTTTGCTCAGCTCCATAATCAACACTCTTGGCACAGCAGTCAGAAAATTAAAATAATTGCACTGGCAATCTCTGCTGTCTGGAAACTATCGAGAGTACTGAGAAGCAACAATGTCAGTCTAGAAACTAAAGTGTGCCTGATCCAGGCCATGGTCTTTGCAATTACTTGCTATGCATCAGAGAACTGGACAACAACTAAGGATGCCAGAAAAATAATTGATGCTTTTGCATTGTGGTGCTAGAGAAGAGTCTTGAACATAACATGGACCACCGAGAAAACAAATGAGTCTATCTTGGAGAGGGTGAAACCAAGTTTCTCCTTGGAGTCTAGGTTTTAAAGTTCTGTCTCATATACTTTGGACATGTGACCAGGAGGTACCTGTCCTTAGAGAAGGAAATCACGCTTTGAAGGGTGGAGAAACAGCTCAGGAGAGGAAGACCCCAGATGAGACTGATTGATAAGTAACTGGGAAATGGTGGTAAGTGTGTCAGAATCAGTGAGACTGTCTTAGGACAGGGTAGGCTTCAGAGCTGATATACATAGGATCACTATGAGTCACAGGTGACTTGATGGCACATGACAACAATAACAGCAACAACAACAAAATATGCAGTCAAGAAATCAGACCAGTAGGAAAGAATAACAAGAGGTAATGGGAAACAGTCAGGGAAAAGAGTAAATGGTGGAAGTGCTATTGTATTGTAATCAATGTCACAAAGCATCATGCTCTGAATTTCTTAGTAAAACTCTCCCCAAATCACAATGCGAAGTCTAAAAAGAAAATTATGTGTTGCAATTATTTGGGAAAGTCTACTACAAACATTCTTTATTAAAACATTTAAAAGCAAAGATGTCACCTTTAGGACTTAGGTGTACTAAATTCATGGTAGTTTCAGTTGTTCAAATGCATAAGGAAAGCCAGAAAATTAAGAAATAAGACCAAGGAACTGATTTTCTTGAATTATGATCTTGATAAAAATCATAAAAATACAATGAACATCCAGAAGAAACTAAGCAATCTCAGTGGAAATACAGTCAGAATTCTCCTTATAAAGGAAATTATAAGACTTCATCTCATATGATCTGGACGTTATGACCATTCCTTAGAGAGTAGTATCAAACCCGATAGAGAATTAGGGAGTAGGGTGGGAAAGGACGACCTTCAAAAGAATGGAATGGTACAATGGTTACAGTAACAGGCTCAAGCACAGTAATTACTGTGAGTATTAATAGGACCTCCTCTGTTCTTTGTTACTTGCTAGTAGTGTTAAGAAGCTGTGCTATAAACCCAAAAGCATGTGATTCTAGTCCACAAGCTTCTCTGGGGGAGAAGGAAGGGCTATTTCTTCTCCTGAATTAACTGACCGAAAACAACAACAACAAAAACAAAACAAAAGCAATTTAGAAGATGAGGTATGGATCAGTTTTTACTTGACTCTGCACAATAAAATAAACTGGGACAGATGTTATGGCACCTAACAACAATGAGCCTATAAACAATGTCATGGTTGGTGGAAAAGAGACGGAAATTGCCAAGGATTTAATTTTACTTGGATTCATAAGCAACACACATGGATGGAACAAGAAACCAAAAGACAGGAAAATCTGCAGTCTCAAGGATCTTTCTTTAAAGTTCTAACAAGAAAAGAAGTCAATTTAAAGACTAGCGTGTACCTGATGAAAGGTATTAAAAAATATTGACTCGTTGCCACCAAGTCACAGTTGACTTGTGTGACTCTGGTACGTTTCCAAGTCTGTAAATCATACTGGAAGAGATTGTCCATCTTTGTCCTGAGGAGTCACCAGTGGATTTGAATTACCAAAGAATCCTGGCCCTGGCCTTTAGTTTAACATTGCAACTCATCATGGTCTCTCTCGGAACTAGCCTATCAGAGCTCCAAGATATAATATTTTCAATTACTTCATATAAATTAGACAATCGATAAGGAAGACAGAAGAATTTTGGTCTTTGGGTTGTGGTTCTGTTGAGGAGTATTAAATAGATCATGAAATTCAAACAAAGAAATGTATATTGAAAGAAATGCAGCCAGAGTGTTCCTTAGAGGCAAGCACAGACACTATATCTTATATATTTTTGGCACGTTATCAGGAAGATCTAGGACTTTGAAAAGGACACCTTGCTTACAAAGTCAGAATAAAAAGTGAATATCATCGAGATGAATTGACACAGTGACTTCAACAACAGTCTTGGGCTCAAGTAATGACTGTGAGGACAGTTCAGTATTAGCCAGTGTTTCAACTCTATTGTATACAAGTTTGCTTTGATTTGATAGCACCTAACAATTCTATATAAATATGTCTGTCTATATTCCAAACTTCAAAATTAGCCAATGAAATAAAATAACTGACAAATACTAGTCAATAAATTGCATTTCTTTTTGTTGTATTGGCCTTTGAAAAGAAAACTAACAAAAGCAACTGAATGTTGAGTACAATAATTTAGAATTCCTTCTTATAACAACTACTGTTACAAATAGAGTTTCTCAATGGGATTGATATTGATTGCAAGAAAGAAAAAATTTGGTCTATATACTTAAACATTTCTTAAATATCATTATGGTTTTATACACTGTTCTCAGGAAACCTCAAAAAAATGTAATATCACTATTTAGTATCTCCTCTTAATTTCTATCTGATTTATTATAGAGGTCTAATAAAAACAGATTGAATAACATATCTTTATAATATTTCAAAGGTCTTTTTACTGGATAAGAGAGTGCTATTTAAATCTAAATTCTTATATAAAAAAAGTGGAATATATATTAGCTTATGGATAGTTGCTATGCCATATTTTAAATATTCTCCTTAAGTAAGCTTATTGCAAATATGCATCCATATGCCATGGTACCTGAAAACAATCAAATAGCAGTGACACGGGCACATAAATATATTAGGTAATATACATAGTTATGTTCAGTTGCCATGAGTTGAGTTTCAATTCAGAGTAACTCCATGTCACAAAGTAGATTTAATGGAGTTCAAATCTGTATTCTTTATGGGAACAGATTTAACAGGCATTATTTTATCTTTCTTTACTTAGTTTTAATGCCTTCCATTATGTGAATAAAAATATCTGAATGAGAAGTGTTTTAAATTATCTTAATACCATAAACCTAGAGTTTATCAAAATAGAAAGATTTTTTAATGAATATCTCATACATTCTTTAAATAAAAACTTGAGTATAACTTTTATACTCATTAATATTTAAGGTTTTTTTCTGTAATAGTTAATTAACACTGACATTCAGAAGTTAAGTGACTTTCAGAAGCATTATTAGAACTGATAAAATTATATCTATTTACATCACATAAAAACATATCCACATCAATTTTCTGAATTGTACCCTCAAAATATTCTTTTGCACTTATCTGTTGTGACCTGAATTATTTTAGAATATAGTTTAAAGTAAATATGTCGTTTGTAGTATCATTCTTACTCTTCATATTATATTCTATATTCCAGTGAATAACCAACCATCAATTGGCTGCTAGTCTATTCCCTAAAGCTGTCAAAAGTTCAGCATTATATTGCAAACAAATCACTCTCACTTTCAGTTTTACACCTAGGAAAGGGCAGGGAGGCAATAGATTAGAAAATGAAATGATGAAATAAAGACTTATAGCTTCAATCAAATATAATGTATTTGTCTTTGTATCTCCTCTTAGTATGTGATAATATTCTTCAAACATATTATTTCATTGATTATTTTGAGAAAAAAATTAACATTTTCTTCAGGTACTCTGTGGCTTCAAAAGACACTTATCTATGCATGTGTACTGGAAAACTAAAGGTTTAAATTTTGTGCTAATGTTAATGTGAAAATGACAATTAAAACTCTGGAAAAAGAATTAGGATCCCTGTGGTCATAGCATCTGAAAGGTGTATAAAGGTATACAAAAGTAAATAAATTTTCCTGACTACAACCAGTAACATTTTATAAAGCACAGTGCCCTTTATAGTCCATTTGCTGGTTGGTAGCTACAATAAACAGTTCTATAACCTAAATGCTTGAGGACAAATAAGTTTTGGTCCTTAAGCAACTCTAGTTTTCTAGTTTTCTTGTATAATGCTGTATTTGGAATCAGATCAATCTTTCTGTAACCTTCTCATTTTAAGGTTGCCTTTTCAGTCATGGCCACTTGGGTCCAGAAAAGAGCAAAACAACTTAATGAGAAGGTAAATGCTTTTTAAGAAAAGTGCAGATAAGTTTTGTTTAAATGACACATCCTTTTAAAATTTGAAGATTTTGCCCTTAACTCTAAAATTTAGAGATGAAACCTGATCATAGCTTTGTTCAAGATAATATTTTCCACATAACTAGGAAAATGTTTTAATTCCATGCAGAAATCCAGTCTTTACAAAAACCATATCTTAGAATAGATAGCTGTTATAAGATCGTATATTCTAGAACAGATTGTACTGCAGTTTTCAAAGTGTAGCGTAAGAGGCTAAATTTGTTGCTTTGAGATCATTCTAAAGGCATGAATTCTTCAAAGTGAAGTTGATTGCTTTGGCAATTCTTTTTCTTTCCTACTTGCATTCTAGTGTCTTAGAATAACCAGCCTGCATCCAGGGGCTTGCTAAGCTTCTAATAAAATCTCATCTTGCCACTGTTCACCATCAGAAGAGAAAACTGCTGTAGGGAAACAACTTTTGTAATCTGACATACTAAATAAAATACATTTTTAGATGGCAATCTCTTCTTCACTGTGAATTTTCAGTTGGCTTCAATAGAGCTTAACTTTTAAAAAGAAAATGAAGACTTTATCTATGTGATTCAGTTTAAGAAATTTATTGTGCTTACCAAAACCTCTTTCAATTTGGGATAGGAGTTGCTCAGAGTATCAGTGGCCCGTGGTGGCCTAAAATGACTCAAGTTGGCACTAGTAGTGAATAGGGGATTTGTTATAATTTTTTTTTTACCCTGACGGAGTTCCATCCATTCCAGACCAAAAAAAAAAAAAAAAGGTTTATGTCTACATAAAGCCAAAATAACCAAAGCACTTTAAGTCAATATAAAATGAATCCCAAAAAAGAAAATTGGCACAGCACAACGAAATTGTCTACACAACACTGGCCTTTTTAAAAAAATTGTGATTTTAATGAAAGTTTACGGAAAGTTGGGTTTTTATTCAATTTGTTGTTGCATATTTTTCTCTCTCCCCTACTCTTCTCCTGCCCCTAGTCCACTTTGCAATACAGTTCTTGTTCTAGATGTTAATGGTCATACATATAATGCTTAATCATACATTCTTTTCAGATAGTCCTTCCTCTCATCTGTTCCAATGTAATGTCCATTATCTATCCACTCTTCTCCTGTTCTCTTCCCAACCCCTCATATCAGTCCTATTTAATAACATCAGTGGAATATAATATTTGTCCTTTATGTGACTGAGATAATTCACTCAGCATGATGTCCTCCAGACTCAACAATGTTGTAGAGTGTGTTACAAGTATGTGTGTTTGGGAGAAGAATAGGAAAAGAGTGGATAGATAATCACCTCTGCATTGGAACAGGTAAAGGACAGAACTGTTTAAAAGGAATATATTATCAGGCATTATATTACAACAGTCCAAAATAAGATGATTATTGTAAAGTGGACTAGAAGAAAGGGAGGGAGGAAATAGTGCAACGATGAATGAATACTTAAAAAGAAAGTGAACTGGAGGAGGAGGAGGAAGATAGGGAGAGGAAGGAAAACGTGCAACAATGAATAAATGGAAATCTAACTTTTCTGTATATTTTCGTTAAAATAAGAAACATTCTAAAATAACAAACAAATCCCAAGTACATTATTTTTCAGTGCTTCCTGATAGTCCATTGTGTGAATGTACCACAATTTTTTTTATCCATTTGTTAGTTGATGGACACTTGGATTGCTTCCATCTCTTTGCTATTGTGAATTAAACAGTAAAAATATGAGTGTGCATACATCTGTTTAGTCGTGGTTCAGGTTTATTTAAGGTGTATTATAAGTAGTAGGACAGCTGAGTTAAATGGTATTTCCATTTTCAACTTTTTCAGAAAGCATCAGACCATCTTCCACAGACGTTATACTATTTTACTTTCCCAAAAGCAATGAATACGAGTTTCAACTTGTTCACAACTCCACTAGTATTCGTTGTTTGCTGTCCTGTTGAGCTTCACTATTGTTGTTGGGGTGAGATATGCAAATCTGCAAATTAATCAGTGACAGGATAAATCTTTTACATTAAACAAGTTTTAAATAAATGACAGGATAAATCTTGACTTGTTTTACTTAATCATTTAGCAATGCCAACTTTCATTGTAGAAGTGCGTGCAAGTGTGTTTATATTTTCATACCTGTGTACATTTTAGAAGTTGATATAAAATTAATCAAGTAATTCAGTAACTGTTGATTAAATAGTTATTACTTTATAGACTTTGAAAAAGGAAAAGAACTTATAGATGAAAAAGCTTGGGTTCTGTCCCTAAGGACTTTATAATTTACTAGAATAGAATATTTTACATAAGTGCCATGCCCTTTACATACAACCGTTCTATAAAGGATATATGATATAATAATAAACGTGCTTCCAATGGGAGACAAAAATTCTTAAATGTTAAAAAGAGTCTACAAAATATTTTACAACTTGAATAAATATATTGAATATTAGTATATTGAAATATTTAAACACAAATTGAGTGGACCCAATATTATAAAAAA
>NW_006399819.1:7104625-7110575 GCF_000299155.1 Elephantulus edwardii
CAACCCTCCACCCTTCCCAACATCCAAGAAATAGCACCTCTGAGTAATATATCCAAAGTATGTTAGGTGAAATTGCATCAGTCTTGCCTCCAAAGAGCACTCTGGCTGCACCCTCTCCAAGACATATGTATTTGTTTTCTTGACCATCCATGGAATGTTCATTGCTCTTCTCCAAGACCACAGCTTGAAGGCATCAATTAATTTTCTGTTACTTTTATTCATCCTCCAGGTCTCAGATGTATAGCTAGTAATCAGAAAAACCATGGCCTGAATCAGACACACCTTAGTCCTCAAACTGACATCACTACTCCTCAATAATTTGGAAAGACCCCTAATTGACCAAGGTAACTATTCATACCAATACGTGCATAAAGGAAATAAACAATTTCAGGAAATGCTATACCACGTACTAACCTGCAAAAGATTCACTACGTCAATTCATCTTGTTGAGGATCTTCTTCTCTTTTAGAACCCTCGTCTTTTCCTAACATGTTGTCTTTTCCCAAAGGCTGGACACTTTATGAAATATGACCAAAGCATAGGACATGAATTTTCACCATCCTTGCCTCCAAGGAACATGTTGATTTCACTTCCTGCAAGACTATTTGTTTGTTCTTTTAGCAGTCCATGGGATGAGATATAATCTATACTGAAGACTATAGTTTTGAGCATTCAAAGAAAATAAATACAATCTGTGGAGTTTAGATTACAAATACATAAATAGTAAATTTTAGACATTAAGAGAAATGGGAGTTATAGAGAAAGGAATCTTTTTTTCAGAATAGGAAACTAAGGGAAAAAGAATTTATATAACTTGCCAAAAATCCCACGGTTAAAATGGAGTGGAGTCACATGTTCCTAATTTAAATTGCTAACAGTTTTTTTCTGATAATCTTTTCTAATGTAATTTCCCTTCTTTTGACTCTTAGATAATTTATTCACTATTTTAGTCATTGTGTTCACCTTATTGAGAATTTAATCTTCTTGATAACACAAATTATTCATCACTGCAGTTATTCATCACAGAGAACTGTGACTGGCCATAGCCATGGAGTTGACTTCGACTTGTGCTGACTCACCATTAGGTTCCTACAGTTGCAAATGTTGTTGTGAGCAGACTACATCTTTCTCCTAAGGAGCAGCTGATGAGTTTCAAATGCCAACTTTATTGTTAGTATAAAGACATTTAAAATATTATACTACCAGGGCTCCTGGTTGGCCCATCCATTACAAACTTTTTTCCATTTATTGGAATCCAACTCATTAGTTAGGTGACCCTCATTAGATTTTTCAAGACCATAAACTTTGACAGCAACAGATTAGCTTATCTTCTCTCAAAGAATACTTGAGTTTGAAGAGCTGATCTTCTAGTTAGTCATGCAATGCATAATGTACTATGTTACCAAGGCTCCTTGACTGTTCCATACAGTTGTTTGTTTTGTGGCATTGGTTCAGAACCAAATAATAGCTGCCCCTTCAACATGTTGTCAGAAGGTATTAATTTCCCAGGAGGAGATTGCTCATCTTTCTCTTAAGGGGCATCTGTGTAGTCAAACCACCTGCCTTTGGCTTCACCATACTCCTTTTTTATTAAGACACCATAGCTCTCCATATTAGATCATAAATGTTTATTAAATGTTCTTGTTGGAGGTCAATAAGTGGACTAAAATAGAAAAGGTCAAATATTAACTAATTTGGAAGCTAGAATTATTCTTAAAATACTCTGACTGCTTTTATGAGAGTTAATATAGATTTCACTGAGGACAAGAAAGCAAGTAATTTATAAAGAAATTGGTTGGGAATGGGAAGTAGGGAGGGTGACTATTTTGTGGTGCAAAGTGAAAACAGCTGTTGAAATAGAAGTAGGGTGTTTGGAGCATTGGGGATTAGGGATTAAGGGTATTTTTGTAGGCAGTTATATAACTTAGGTTGTTTTCTTCTTTCCCAAATCCAGGCAGATCTATAAAATCATTCCCATGATGAATTTGTGGCAGACATATTTTTAGAGTTAGTGAGATATACTTTTAGAACTCCTGAGACAATGTGACTGCAAACGCACAAATGATAATCACATTTTAATAAAGAATGTTTTAAAGACCAAAATTTGGAGAGCTAGAAACTCAAAATAATATAGTTTATCTAAGCTAATTGATTAACTAGTTACTTAATTGACAAAGCTGGTGTAGTCAATATAAAATATATATGGAAATAGAATACTGAATTTGGTCAATTTGAGAATATACAACTAGGTAATTTACTATGAGGATCATGCAACGTCAGCAAAGAGATGTTCCCTTTGTCTTCTTTTGCTATTGATATCAAATACAATGCCTGAGTGATAAGCCATTTATAGTGAACATTATAATTGATATTTATATTTATTTGCAAGTTCTACTTATATGAATATTATCTTGCTGTTGTATATGATTGGACAAGATCTGAACCACAGCTAACTCTTCAGTGGGTTTTCAGAGGCAGTTAATTTCATAGGAGGAGATTTCCTATCCTTCTCCTGCGGGGTAGCTGGTGGTTTCAAACCATGTGCCTTCATGATTGCAGCAAGCTTTTTGTCACTAGGCTACCAGAGCTTCCCATATGTATATTGTTACTACATTCTGTCTAGTCACCTGTGACTCACAGCAACCCCATGTACTCTAAATCTGAACCCAGCACTACCTTCAGCCAATTTCATTTTCTCTGATGCACCTATTCTCATTATCCCAGTCACTGAGTCAATTTATCTCATTTACGGATTTCCTCTCTTGTGCTGTACCTACACCTACACCCTTCCAAGCATAGTGTTCCTCTGCATGAACTGGTTCTTCCTGGCAACAAGCCTAAAGTATGTCAGATGGAGTTTCAGAATCCTTGCCTCCAAGGAGCAGCTTTTTCTCCAACATCACGATTCAAAGACATCAATTCTTCTTCTATCATCATTACATTGTTCAGCTCTCTGATACATAGCAAGTAATTGTGAAGACCATGGCCTGGATCAGGCACAGCTTAGTCTCCACGTTGACACCATTGTTCTTCAGTACTCTGGAGAGGTCCCTGACTGGAATTTGTCCCAGTGCAATTTCTCTTTTTATTTCCTGGCTGATGGTTCCAAGAGTGTTGATTGTGGAGCCAAGGAAGCTAAAGCTGTTAACAATCTCAATCTCAATCTCGATCTCAATCTCTTCTCCATCTATCATGATGCTACCAATTGGTCCAGTAGTAGGAATCTTTGTTTTCTTGATACTGATCTTCAATCCATATTGAAGGCAGAGTTCCCTTTGCGGAATTGCCTCAGGTCCTCCTCAGTTTCAACAAGCAATATGTATGTTATATTAAAAAATAAATAACTCATAGCAGACTCATAACTGAACCTCCAAAATGTTCCTGAGGTTGAAATCACAAGGAGATGTGTGACTTGAACCACTGGAGAAGTGTATCTTTGTGTTAGTAGCACAACTTTCTATGGACTATATGACTAGAGCTGCCTAGCATATTGTATATACATGTATATAACATTGTTAATAGATATATGAGAAATCAGTCATAAAAATAAAATGTCTATTTCAATATCAACTACTATTACATTCATAAAATAAAGATGAATATACCTAGTGTATAAAGAGGGAGGGAGTTCTAGTTCAAATGGAGTTACACTGGTAATACAAAAGTGGTGCCTCTCTGACCATTCAAATCCACTTTCAGCTCTGCTGGAGAATGATGGGCAAACTTCTCTTATATAATTTATAACCCTGAGTACCCACTGAAGGGTGAGCGTTTAGTTGGTTCCTACTCAACAGCAATGAGAGAGAGAGAGAGAGAAAGAGAGAGAGAGAGAGAGAGAGAAAATACCACTAGACTGATAGATTGTAGTTATGTAGGCTATGTGTTTGTGTGTACAGTGTGTGTGTGTGTGTGTGTGTGTGTGTGTGTGTGTGTGTGTGTGTGTAATGAGTAAGGATTGGATGGGTCAGATAGCCGTATCTGATGTCTGCCAATTCCCCAAGAAGAAACTATCCCGGTTAACAACAGCCACAACACAAAACCAATTCCCATGAGTTCAGACATGTCCCCTACACTCCCTACTTCATTTTACTAAGAACCATATTTAGAGACGTCAGAGGATTGTAATTCAGGTTGGTATCAGACATACTCAGTCAGGACAGCTTCAGAAATATGCTCACTAGCACCATAGCCTTCATTTTCACAACTAGAGTACAAAGCTGGATTTTTTAACCAGGCAAGAGTTGCAAAGCCTTTTTTGTTGTTGTACCATTGAGTTGGAACCAAACCATATCTGAACCTCCAGAAATTTTTAATAGCAGTAATTGCACGGGAAGAGATTACCCATCTTTCTCCTACAGTAAAGATGGCTGATTTGAACCGTGTGACTCCAAGATTGCAGGACAGATTCTTACCACTAGGCCACAAGAGCTCTTCTACCAAGTCCTTAGTTCTATCAGTTATGGCTCCCCATCAACTCCCCAATCCTCAAAAAAAAAATATGGGTGAATAAAGCTTTTAACTCTGGTTCCATGGGATAATTGTCCCACCAGCTGTGTCCCATGTCAGGTCTCTACTTCTCTGCTGTGGCTTCAGCTACTATAGGTCTAACTAACACAAGACTATTTGGCCCCAAAGGGTATGCTGCTCCTGTTCATATGGTACTTCCTGAATTTTTTTCCGTGTCAATCAATTATTTCTCAGACAATGATTGTTTATAATCCCTCCATCTTCTTTTGATGCTTTCTGAGTCAGTCAATATATTACCCATAGCATCTTTCAATATTGCGACAGTCTTAAATTGGCTTTTTAGTTCTTTCTGCTTGTAAAATGCAGATATTTTCCTTTATATTTTTTAGTTCTTGCTCTCTGCACATTCCATTTTAATACTTTTCTTTGTCCTCCCAAGCTGCCCTTTGAAATCTTCTGTTTAGCTCTTTCACTTTGACATGTTTTTCATTTGTTTTGGCTTCTTGATGCTCCAGTGCAGTCTTCAGAGTCTCTTTAGGGACATCTCCAATTTATTGAGGCGTAATAATGCCCATTTGAGGACTAAGAAAGGGGTGTCTGACTCAGATCATAGTCTTTTCAGTTACTTGCCAAACATCTGAAAGCTTGACAATTAATAAGAATGAGAGGAGAAAATTGACTCCTTTGAGCTGTGATGCTGGAGGAGAGCACTGAACATCCCATGGACAGCCAGGGGAACAAATAGATATATCTTGGAGAGTGTGCAACTGGAGTGCACTTTGGAAGCAAGAATGATGGGGCTTTGCCTCACATACATTGGGTTTGTTTCTAGGATAGTCTAGTCCTTGGAGAAGAACACAGTGCTGGGAAGGGTGGAGCGTTGGCAAAGGAGAGGAAGACTCTCAACCAGGTGTACTGACCTGGTGGATTGCTGCAATATGCTCCTGTGTGTCAGGAAGTGTGAGGATGGCGCAGGATAGAATAGGGTTAAGATCTTTTGTTTGTAGGGTGGCTTTGAGTCATACTCAACTTGACGGCACCTAACAACAACAACAACAACAACAACAAAGGTATGCTGCAATCTCTTCCTGCTTCTTTACTGATGGTGAGTCTCAAAACCTGTTGCTGAATCTGCTCAGTTTAGTAGCGAGATTACCCAATCCCCGTGTGGATAGGTTAACACATACTATTTACATATTCCCAACCTCCATATGGTAAAGTCAAACTCAGTAACTTGGGAAGCCATTTTGAACAATAAATCCTTAACACCACAGTGTTTGTATTGTGTGTTAACAGAGAAATGTGCATTCATTTCAATGCATTACTTCTTTTTAAAATAAGCTCTGATTTAAAAACAAATAAATAAATTTTTAAAAAGTAAGAAAGGAAGAACCATAGGCTCTTGCTCATATGTTGTTTCATGAAAGAAGAAGTTCAGGCTGCTTTGAAGGACATGGCCAAAAATAAGGCTCCAGGAATAGAT
>NW_006399819.1:7112045-7119868 GCF_000299155.1 Elephantulus edwardii
AACAACAACAACAACAACAAGACAGGAAGAAAACTGGTAAGAACCTTCATTTCCACCCTAAAATAAAACTGGTCAAACTTTATGAGTCAACTGGTCTTAAAAAGTAATGAAATAACAATGTGGTCCCAGGAGACAGCAACACAGATGTGAGATCTGTTCTTTCACACCTTTTCTAATAGGACCAATCGCTGCTCTCCTATTGTTGATTTCCATCAAGTCAAGCACGACTCATAGCAACCATATGAACAAAAGGCCTGAAGACCTTCTATAACTATCAACATTTATCTAAGTCCATAGAGTTTCCAGAGGCATTTTGTTTAGGAAGTGGATGCTTCCAAACCTGTCTTAAACTGGGAGCTCCACCAAACACTGTCCATCATGGGTAACCCTTATGGCATTTGACAACTCAATGGCACAAGGTTCAGCATCACAGCATCCCCAGATTACCTCAGTACAGCATACTGACAGAAGAATGCTGTATAGCTAAGAAGAATGTTCCTCCAAAATATAATAACAACCAATTTTAAATACAAAGATCTTCCTGGAGGTCTTGTTGACTCTAAACAATTGGCTTCAAAAAACCCCAAAACAAAACCACCAAACAACCAATACACTATGCTGTTGTTATTATGTACCATTGAGTCACCCACAATGTATAACAACACTATGGACAGCAGCTCTGAAAACTTCCCTGTCCTGAGCCAGTCTCACTAATTCTGACACTCCAACCCCCATCGCTCCTGTTATTGTTATCAATCCATCTCATCCAGGGTCATCTTCTCCTAGGCTGTCTGTTCACCCTACTGAGCATGATGTCCTTTGTCAAGGATTGATCTCTCCTGGCCACATGCCCAAAGTAAGTGAGGCAGAGTTTCAAAATCCTAGCCTCCGAGGAGAGACTTGGTTTCACCTTCTCTAAGACCTATTTCTTTTCTTAGCAGCCCATAGTATGTTCAAGAATCTTCTCAAGCACCAGAACTCAAAGGCAGTTATTCTTCTCTCATGCTTAGTCATTGTCCAACTCTTGAAGCATAACAAGTAATTGAGAAGATCATGGCCTGGATCAGAAGCACCCTTATATGTAGACTGACATCATTGCTCTTCAACACTCTGGAGAGCTCCATGACAGCAGATTTTCCTAATGAAATTTTTCTTTTTATTTCCTAACTGCTGGTGTTAAGAGTGTTGATTGTGTATCTGAGCAAGCTGTAATTACTAACAACCTCAATCTCTTCTCCATTTAATATGGTGCTGCCAATTGGCCCAGTGTGAGAATCTTTGACATAAAAAAAAACCCAAACTTTGTCTTCTTGATGTTGAGCTTCAATCCATATTGAAGACTACAGTTCTTGACATTTTGCAGCAAATGCTTCAGGTCTTCTTCAGTTTCAGCAAACAAGGTTGTGTCATCTCCATATCATTGATCGTTAATGAGTCTTCCTTCAATCTTGATTCCACAGAACAGCTACTTGGCCACTGGAAGAGATCCATCATTCTAAAAAAAAGGTAATCTGACAGAATGTGGAAATTATCATACAATATAATTAATATCACACAGTAGTAAAATCTTGTTGAAGATTATCCAGAAAAGAACAGTACATTGACAGAGAACTGCCAGAAATACAGATGGGGGTTTAGAAGAGGTTGTGGCTCTACGGACATTACTGTCAGTGTCAGATGGATCTTGGCAGAAAGCAGAGAGTACCAGGAGAATGTGTATCTGTGCTTCATTGACTATGCTAAGGCATAATGGCTAACCTTGAGGAAAATGGGAATCTCAGAACACTTGATCGTGCATATACAAAACCTATACTTGGACCAAGAAGCAGTCCTCAGAACAGAGCAGGGAAACACTACATGCTTCAAAATCAAGAAAGAACTATGTCCGGGATGCATCCTGTCCCCATACTTTTTCAATCTGTATGCAGAACACATCATTCAGGAACAGGACTTTAATAATCATATAGTTTAATAATTTCTGTATTTGATTGGACTACCTTTCTTTGGAACAGAAGCATTTATGGAAAGAACTCACGTGGCTAAGTATTTTATTTCAAATTTCTTAATACATTGAGTGAGAACTTCCAGCATTGTATCTATTTTTTTTGTTTTGTTTTTGTTTTTATGTTATTCCTGGAACTTTATTTTTGCCAAGGCCTTTGGAATGGTTTGAACTTCTTGCTGTGTTATCATTCATCATTGGTTCTTGATTATATGCGAATGACTTAAGGTGACCAAACATGAACCAAAACTTTTTGTTAACAGTGACTGATAGTTTTTCTTTTGATGCTTCTAGCATCATTCAAAGTTTTTACTCATATAAACCAAACCTAAAATATTGCAACTCTGTTGTGGTGATGATGTTGTTAGGTTTCATAAAAGTAACTCCAATTTATAATAACATAATGTACAGCAAAATAAAACCCTACTCAATTCTGTATCTTCCTCACCATATCTTTAGCTTAAATCCAATGCTTCAGTCTCTGTTTCAATTCTTTTTATTGAAGTTCTTTCTTTTTTTCAATGCTCTTTTATTTTTTTCAATATCTTTCTCCAGAGACTAATCCTTCATAATAACCTGCCCAAAGTATATGAGAATAAATTCATCTCCAGTGTCATCTCATCCAACATTCTTCATCAATATTATAATTAAATGAAATAAATTTTTCTTCAGTCTTTATTATCATTTGCCTAACTTCGCATGCATCATGTTGTTGTTGTATGCTGTAGAGTTGGAACTGACCCATAACTGACCATCTGATGGGTTTTCAGAGGCAGTTGATTGCACAGAGGAGATTGTCCATCCTTCTCCTGTAGAGTAGCTGGAAGCCTTTAACTGTGCACCTTTAGAATTGCAGCAAAGTTTCTTGCCACTAGGCCACCAGAGCATAGGAAATAATATTTTCTCCATCTAACATAATACTGCATATTGACACCATCATGAGTATTTCTGATTTCTTGATGAAGAGATATAATCCATATTGAAGACTGTAGTCCTTGATCTTCTTCATTATGCGCTTCACTTTTTGCAAGAAAGGATAATATCATCTGCAATACAGGTCGTTGACACGTTGTTGGCATGTCATCTGCAATACAGGTTGTTGATGAGTTGTCCAATCCTCATGCCACATTCTTCTTAATATAATCCAGTTTCCTAAATTATGGGAAAAAAGATCCAACTTTTCCTGATTTTGACCATGTTATATTCCCTTGATAGGTTTGAATGATTTTTTATTGATGTAGGTACATGTTCCACATACACGCAGTTAATTGTTCTGAATTTCTCAAATTTTTTAATCAACCTACAGATTGAATAGTTATACTGTAAGGATACAACACTGAAACAAATTTTTCCAGAATTGAAACCACTCACTATACCCTTACATTCTTTTCTTCTTCAGTTCTTTCAACCTAAGAAATGCTAAGTATGATAATTTATTTTGCTTTTTTAACTCCTGTTTTTTCATCATTTCAATATAATGTTTTGTCTTCTTGACCTGCAATTTGGAATTTTCAGCTTAAGTCTTTTACTTTATCATTTCTTCCCCTTTTTAAAGCTATTCTATATCGAAGAACAAGGTGCTATTGAAGGTTTCTTCTAAAATACTTTTTACTAGGGTTTTTTTCTGTATTTTTAATGTCTTTTTTTCCTTTACTCTATGTAAGGACAAGTATTATCACAATTTGTCTTGTCTGGTATCAGTAGAGTTTAATGTGTCAAATATATTCTTGAGATGGGCTCTAAATCCAGATATAGTCAAGATCATTCTTTTGTTTTTCATCAACCTATTTTCTTTCTCTTCCTCTTCAACTTCGGCTTGCAAATTAGAATCTTATATATTCTTCCACTGTTGGTTCCTAGACTTGTTCTCACACAAATAGCATTGAACTCCTCCATCAAATCTTTGTACATGTGTAGTCAACTTGATTTCTATGTATTACATCAGTGAAGATCATGTATTCAGACATCATTTTTGTGCTGAAAATGATTACTTCTGACAGATAATAATTTGTCTTGCAAAACTTATCTTGTGATCCCTGGCATCATTTCCTTCATCAAGAATAAATTTTCAACAGCTAATTTTGCTTTGCTTCCAATTTTTACACTCTAATCACCAGTAATTATCAATGCATTTGATTGCATGCTTCATCAATTTCAGACTGTAGTTTATAAAGATCTTTGACATTAGTGATTATTGCATAATTTGAAAAATAGCCATATTAACTGGTATTCCTTATAGATATAGAAAGAATATCTTCTAACTCTCAATCTTGTATTTTATAGTTGTCGTCACATGTCATTGAGTTGACTACAACTCATAGCAACCCTATACACAATAGCTCTGAACCCTGCTATATCATAAGCCAATCTCACTGTTTCTGACACACCTACACTCATTACTCCACTTCCTTTGTGAATATATCTCATCTGAGATCTTGATCTCCTACACTCTCTCTCTAACTTTCCAAGCATTATGTCCTTCAAGGGCTGATCTCTTCTGGCAACATGTCCAAAGTATGTGAGATACGGTCTCAAAATCCTTACCTCAAAGGTGCAGCTTCGTTTCACCCTCTTCAGAACAGACCTGTTTATTCTCTTGGCAGTTCATGCTCAGTTCAATACCCTTCTCCAGCATCACAGCTCAAAAGCACCAATTTTTCTGTCATCTTTGGTCATTGTCAAGCTCTATGAATTTTATGGTGGATTATGAAATATTCATTGTCACAATAAACACCACACCATTTCTATTAATTATTTTTTATTCCAGACATAATTGTTAATTGTTGCTAGGTGCTGTCAAGTTGAGCACAACAAATAGTGACACTATGAATAACAAATCTGAACCCTGATCTATCCTGTGTAATCTTCCCAATCTCTGCAGCTATCAAGCCCATTGCTGCAACTACTCTGTCAATCCACCAAGTTGAAGGTCTTACTTTCTTTTGCTGTCACTCTACCTTTACAACCAGAATGCCCCTTATCCATGTACAGTCCCTCCTATGAACATATTCAAAGTATGTGAGACAAAGCTTTATCATATTTGCCTCCAAGGAGTACTCTTGCTGCATCTCATCCAAGAGGTATCTGTTCTTTTGGCAGTCTAAGTACTCTCCAAGACCACATTTCAAAGGCAACAATTCTTTGGTCATTCTTAGTAATTTTCCAGATTTCAGAAGAATAGCAAATGATCATGACCTGAGTAAGGGGTACCTCAGAACTCAAACAATCATCATTGCTTCTCAATAATTTGGAGAGGTTCTTGACTGCAGACTTTCTCCATGCAATACATCTTCTGATCTCCTTACTGGTAGCATGTGTACTGATTGTGAATCCAAGTAAGAAAGATAAAGTGGTTGACAGTTTCAATCTCTTTTCCATCTCTTATGATATTGCCTATTGGCCCAGTTGTGAGAACTTTTGTTTTCTTGACATCAAAATGCAATCCATATTGAAGGCGTAGTCTTTGATCCTTTGTAGCAAGAGTTTTAAATACTCCTCACTGTCAGCAAGTAAGGTTGTATCATCTGCATAAGAAAGGTAATTAATCAGTCTTCCTGCAATCCTGATGCCACATTTGTCTTCATAGGGTCCAACTTCTTGAATAATTTCCTCACCACACAAATTGAATAGTTATGGAGAAAGGATAAAACCTTGGCACACACTTCTACTAATTTTAAACCATGCAGTACTACCTTGGTCTATTTGTACAACAGCCTCTTAGTTGCTGTTACATTGATGCTTTTGAGCAGTGATGCTGGAGAAGGGTATTGAACATAGCATGGACTGCTAAGATAATGAACGGGTCTGTTCTGGAGAGGGTGAAATATATAGGTTTCATATGAGCACATTCTTCTTAGTGTTAGCCATAATTTGTTATGATCCAGTCAAATGCTATGCGTAGCCAGCAAAGCATGAATAGATATTTTTCTGGTACTCTTTTCTTTCAGCTTGGATCTATCTGACATTAGCAATAATATCCAGATATAGTAGTCCTTGAAATTCCAATTCAGATCACTAACACCAAGAATATTAATAGTCAAGTGTCCCATTATATTTCTGACAACTTCTAATATTTTTAAATTAAATATCAAATATATTAATCTATATATAATTCTGTATATCCTATATTCCAATTATGACGACGACCAAGAGAGAGCTACTTTGGCCTAGCAGAAGGAAGCTGTGATACCAAGCCAAAGGTAGGTGATTGTCATCTGTGGCACTCGGCCAAGTTCAAATTGTCTTCCTGTCAAACATTCTTCTAGGTGGTATAGCACTGGTCTGTGCGTTGCTGTACAGAAGTAACTCGTGGTTGCTGTGATGCTGAAGCCTGTGACAGTGATATGCCAATCGTGGTAACGGGCACCCATGGTGGACAGTGTTGACTGGAGCTTCCCGACTAAATCAAGCCAGGAAGCAGGAGCGGCATCCACTTCCGAAATGGCTTGCCTCTGGAAACTCTATGTACGAACAGTGCTCAGGCTGTTCGTTCATAGGGTCACTATGAGTCGTCTACGACTCGACGGCATTAAACAACAACAACAACAACAATATTCCAATTATGAATGCATATTTAAAGCTATAGTTTATGTTTTTCTTCATATCACATCAATACACAAAACTATCAAGAACTTTATGTTATTAAGAAAAGTACTTTGAGGAGTTGTATTTTGTTAGATGTAAGTATCAGTGATAAGCAAAGAAATTGTATACTTAAAAAGCAGAAAGCAGAAAAAAAAAAGCAGAAAGAAAAAATAATGGCCATATTCAAATCATATTTTTAAATGGTATTAATTTTTATATAAATTAATGCTGAGGAAATTTGCCAACAAGTGCTCCACACTAAAAGAGAATTTAATTTTTTTAGTGTGAAAGAGATGAATTAAAAAGGGACATTTATATTTATGTATACAAATGAAGAACTCTGGAAAGGATATATTTATATAAATTAAATATAAAAATATCATGTTTTCTTATATTTTTAAAAGATTGCTGATTTCAATGCAAAAATAAAAAGAATATAATGTAGATTTATCATATATATAGAAGTAAAATACTACAAAATGGCCTCCAACATGGAAGATAAATTACATTACTGTAATTTCCTTGCATTTTATATGAAGTTACACAAGATAAAATTTAAGGTATCATGATCAGTTAAGAATATATTTTATAAAACCTAGAAGAACCAATAAAAATTCAAATAGGTATATCTAAAAGCCAATAAAAATTCAAATAAGTCTATTTAAATACAGAAAATAGAATGAAATGTTGAAAATATTGAGTTAACCGAAAAGAAACTAGGAGGTGATATTAGCAGAAGTAGTGGAGAAAGGACATCCAAAAATTCACTCTTCCATAAAATTAACAATTATTCTGGCAAACATCAGTAAAATAAAATTTTCAGACGTTTGGAGAACAACCAAACATTTTTTAAAAATCCTGGAAGATTATATTAAAGATAAGGAACTGAATCTTTTAAGAATAGAATCTTTATGACATTCTAACTTGAATTACATGCATTCATTTCTCTTCAGTTCTATTATAAACCTAAAACCAATGGTCTCACATCATAAGGAAAACAAGCAACCTAATATCTGCTGGAGAGACAAATCTTTGAAAACATTAAAAGCATCATTCCTAGATCAAAGTTTTTAGTTGATCTAGCAATTTTTCCTGGAAAATTTTACTCACAGACCTTGTCTTATTTAAAATGACTCAGAATTTGATTAATGTAGACAGACTTTTGGCAGCATCAGGATGGATGGTGAAGAGATTGAGATTGTTCACAGCTTTAGTTTGCTTGGCTCCACAGTCAACA
>NW_006399819.1:7120459-7121366 GCF_000299155.1 Elephantulus edwardii
TCAAAAAGAAGAAAAATTGCAATCTGATTTAGTTTTGTTTTTTGTGTACTGTTTAAGTCTGAAAGTACCGTAGCTGTCCTTCCAGTAGGTTTTTGTTGTTGTTATGTGCCGTTGAGTCACCTGCGATATTATGTACAACAGCCCTAAACCCTGTTCCGTCCTGTGCCAATCTCACTGTCTCCGACACACCCATCCCTATTACCCCAGTCACTGAATCAATCAACCTCATAGAGGGCCTTCCCCTCCTGCACCATCCCTCCACCCTCCCAAGCATGATGTCCCTCTCCAAGGACCGGTCTCTCCTTACAACATGACCAAAGTATGTTAGACGGAGCCTCAAAATCCTTGCCTCCAAATAGCAGCCTGATTGAACCCTCTCTAGGATGACTCTGTTTTCTTAGCAGTGCATGATACCCTCAATTCTCTTCTCCAGCACCGCAGCTCAAAGGAATCAATTTTCCTTCTATCTTCCCTAGTCATTTTCCAACTCTCTGATGCATAACAAGTGATTGCAAAGACCATGGCCTGTACTAGATGCACCTTAGTCTCCAGAGAGACACCATTGTTTTTCAGTACTTTAGAGAAGTCCCTAACAGCAGACTTTCCCGTGGGCATACGCCTTTTAATTTCCTGGCTACTGGTGCCAAGAGTGTTGACTGTGGAACCAAGCAAACTAAAGCTGTGTACAATCTCAGTCTCTTCACCCTCCATCCTGATGCTGTCAATTGGCCCAGTGGTGAGAATCTTTGTCTTCTTGACATTGAGCCTCAAACCATATTGTAGGCTGTAGTCCTTGACCCTCTGCAACAGGTGCTTCAGGTCCTCTTCAGTTTCAGCAAGCAGGGTTGTGTCATCTGCATAACGCAGACTGTTGATAAATCATCCACCAATCTTGACCCCACATTTC
>NW_006399819.1:7122256-7124012 GCF_000299155.1 Elephantulus edwardii
GAACAACAGACCTGAACTTTTTTCTATCCTGTACCATCCTCATCATGTCTGACATAATTGTGTCAATTGCTGCAGTCCCTCTGTGAATCAGTCATGTTAAGGATCATCTTCTCTTTCACTAACCCTCCACTTTTCCAAGCAGGATGTCCTTTGATAAAGACTAGCTTCTTTTAGTGATATCTGAGGATTCTAAAATTAAACACATAATAAAGCCAATGTTGGAACAAAAAAATGTCAACAGATAAATGCACAGACATTATTGGAAAATTATTATACAACTCTTTCAATAATTGATAGAAAGAAGAGACCAAAAAATCAGTAAGATTATTCATGATTTAAAAGTATGATTAGCCAACTTTACCTAATTGACATAAATAAGACTATAGTAATTTACTATGGACTGCATAATATCTTCAAATTGTCTTGGGGCACTTATGGTATAGCTAACAACATAGACAAAAGAAATAAAATATACGTACAGTAGTTGTTGATATGTGCTGTTAAGTCACCTGTGACTCATAGTGACCCTATGTACAACAGCTCTGAAGCCTCCCCAGTATAGTAGTAGAGGCCAGAAAGAGAAAGTGTTACAGGTTTCCTGTCTTATCTGTTATGTGACATTGAATTGGCACTGTCTCATAGCTGACTTTCCAGTGGCTTTTTAGAGGCTATAAAGTATACATAAGTGGATTGTCCATCTTTCCCCAGCAAAGCAACTGAAGTATTTGAACTGTGTTCTATTGGGTTGACAAAACTCTGTGATGATTCACAAAAATATTGAAATTCATTCATTTATGTAGCCAAAACTCATGTACCATTAAATATTTGAATATAATAGATGTTGTTGTTGTTAGGCACCATTCAGTTGTATACAACTCATAGTGACCCCATAAACAAAAGATCTGAACCCTATTCTATCCTATACACTTTCTGACACACAAAAGCTCATTGCAACAGTCACTGTGTTAATCCACCTAGTTAAAGTTCTTCCTCTTCTGCGCTGACTTTCCACTCTTCGCAGCATCAAGTCCTTCTGCAAGGAACAGCCCCTCCTACCAACTTGTGTAAAGTCTTGCCTCCAAAGAGCACTCTGTCTGCACCCTCTCCAAGACATAGCTATTTTTTCTCTTGGCTGTTCATGGAATTTTCAGTGCTCTTCTCCAAAACCACAGCTCAAAGGTGTCAATTCTTTTGCCTGTAATGCTCATTCATTGTCCCACTCTCAGATGCATAAAAAGTGATCGGAAAGACCACGGTCTGAATAAGATACACCTTAGTCCTCAAAATGACGTCTTTATTCCTCAATAGTTTGGAAATGTCCCTAACTGCAGATTTTCCTTGTGCAGTGTGTCTCCTTATTTCCTAACTGCTGGTACTGTGGATGTTAATTGTGAATTCAAGCAAAATGAAGCTGTTGACAATTTCAATCTCCATCCATCATGACACTGCTTATAGGTCTAGAGGTAAGAATCTTTGTCTTGACAATAAGATGTAATCCATACTGAAGGCTGTATTCCTTGATCTTCTGCAACAAATGCTTCAAGTATAATATATATATCTCAATACAAATACATTATTATTAAAATTTTTCATAAAGGTAAGAATTAAAATAGCTTCCCATGGTTAAAAAGCAGATAAAATGTTCTGTAAGTTAATTTACATGAAATGAAAGAATGGCATAGAATGGAATCTTAAATAAGTTTAAATTATTGTTGTTGTTGTTATGTGTCATTGAGTCGCTTGCGACTCATAGCGA
>NW_006399819.1:7124112-7132356 GCF_000299155.1 Elephantulus edwardii
CAGAACAGACCCATAGCTGACCTTCTGGCAAGTTTTCAGAGGCAGTTAATTGGACCAAGAGAAGATTGCCCATCCTTTTCCTGCAGAACACTTGGGGGATTCAAACAGCATACCTTAGGTATTGCAATGTGCTTCTTACAAAATAGGACCCCAGCGCTCTTTTTCTTAAGGAAATGATTATTGAACAGAATTGTTAAAGGGAAGTAGGAAATGTTAATTCTTTCTTTGCATACTTCGAGCATGTTGCTAAGACAGGCTATTCCTTCAAGAAGAACATTATGCTTGAGAAAGTGGAAGAAGACCCTAAACCAGGTGAATTGAGACAGTGACTTCAGTAATAGATCAAGTGACAGAAATTGTGATCATGGTTGAACAGATAGGGCCATTTTCAAATCTGTTGTTCATAGGATCGCTATAAATCATACTTGACTCAAAAGCACATAAGAAAATATTGCCCAACCCACCATGTGTTCCCTAAAATGTTTGCTGAATAAATGAATTCAACTATCTGTGATTCATGAAAGGGTTTTCATATAAAAGTAAATAGGATCAAAGCTAGTTATTTGGGAACTAGGAAAGAATGTTTTTAAAGTTTCTATTTAATACAATTAATAAATAGTATTAAAGAGTAATGATAAAAATACGAATATTTTAAAGTTGTTGTTGTTTTTGATTGCCTTTAAGTCAAGCACAACTCATAGTGACAAAATGAACAAAAGGCCTGAAATCCCCTCTATAGCTATAGACATTTATCAAAGTTTATAGAGTTTCCAGAGGCTTGTTATTTAGGAAGCAGATGCCACTCCTGTAGTCACCTTAAAATATGACTTTATCAATGGTTTTAGGTTAGCAGAGAACAAAGTACTTATAAATTATTCTTTCAACAAGGCTGTAATTTTTAATGCACTTGAACTGTGTCCCAACTTACACAGGGAATGCTATTTTTGGAAAGAAAAAAAAATATATATTCCTTGTTGTTGTTGTTATGTGCTGTTGAGCAATCTGCGGCTCATAGTGACCCTATACACAGTACCCCTGAAACCTGTTCTATACCATGCCAACATTACTGTCTCTGACACACCCACCTACTCTCATTACAACAGTGACTGAGTCAATCCATCTCATCAATGGTCTTCCTCTCTTTCTTTGTTCCTCCACTCCATAATGTTCCTCTCCAAGGATTGGTCCCTCCTTGAAACATGCCCAAAGTATGTCAGATGAAGCTTCAGAATCCTTGCCTCCAAGGAGCAGCCTAGCTTCACCCTCTCCAGGATAAACCTGTTTGTTCTTCTAGTAGTCTATGGTATATTCAACACTCTTCTCCAGCACCACATATCAAAGGCATAAATTCTCTTTCTATCATCCCTAGTCACTATCTAGCTCTCTGACACATAAAAAACAATTGTGAAGACTGTGTTATGGACCAGGTGAACCTTACTCTCCAAACTGACCACATTGTCCTTCAGTACTCTGGAGAGGTTCCTGGCAGCCAACTTTCCCAATGCATTTCACCTTTTGATTTCCTGGCTGCTGGTACCAAGAATGTTGATTGTGAATCCATGCAAGCTAAAGCTGTTAACAATTGCAATCTCTTCACCATCTATAATAACGCTGCCAATCACCCCACTGGTGAGAATTTTTTTTTTTTATGTTGAGCTTCAATCCATATTGAAAGCTGCAATCTTTGACCTTCTGCAGCAAGCGTTTCAGGTCCTCCTCAATTTCAGAAATGCTTAGATTTACAAAAATTTATTCATTTTTCCTATCACTTAATAAAAAATTTGGGAGTGATGTTTTCCTTTAGTTTTTGAATGTTTTTATTATTATTGTATCTCTTATTTGGCTGTAAAATACATGCATGTTTATCACTGGTAATTAAAATTAGATATGACCAAACTATTGTGTTTATAGCAACATGTAGATTATTGCTAATATAATTTTAACATTTAACGAGTCTAGCAAGTTTTACAAACAAATATTCTAAGCACAGCCTTTCATTACTACCTATGACTCATTACTTTGATTATTTTGTCAACCATCTTGACTGACAAGTTAAATATTACTGCCACTCTCTTGTGATTTTTAAGAATGCAATAACATAGGAGAGAGGCTCTTTCTTTGATGCTAATTAACCCACGATATTATCTTACAACAATTTTTTTAGGGTTTACATGCTTTACACATTCAATAAAGTAAATGTATAGTTGAAAGCAACATCTGTTAGTCTGCAAGCACATTTCATTCAATCACATGAAATGTACATGGATATAATAATTAAAGTCATTTTTCTGCAAAGATACAGATAAGAGATACATAGTTCCAATGTATGTGAAATACAAATTTGACTTTGATCTATAATAAAAAATGTCCTAATTAAGGCCAAAATAACATTTTTGAGAAATGATCTATTCTATAATAACCAGTGCTATATACCTTGTATTTTTGTTTCACTTAGAAATAATGAAATAATTAGATGTCTAGAAGAGACACTTCCTAAACACCATATCTCTGGAAACTCTATGAACGTTGAGAAACAATAGTTACAGAAAGGCTTTAGGTCTTTTTTTCATAGGGTAGCTATGAGTCATGTTCAACTTGATGGCAATGAACAACTACAACAACATTTGTTAAAATATTAAACCAATCAATTATTAATAAAGTTGAATCAATATTATAGTGTGTACACATATATATGAATAAATTGTATGCATGCATTTAAAACAGAGCACAGAATTTAATCTTAAAAGTAAAGTAGAATGGCTTTAGAGATTTGTCAGTATAGTCAGTCCTTTCATCTTGTAGTAACAAAATGAAAGTTAATGGGATCAAATAACTCACAAGGATCACCTTGCCCATATTTATTAGAATGGAATCTGAATGGCATTCTTCTGCAATTGTTCTATCTCTTTCTGTTGTGCCAACAGATTGTTTATAACTTACTGTAGACCAAAAATTGATGATTATAATTTATGTAGAATCACACACATAAACAAAATAATGGAGGTTGTTTTTTTTTAAATTTTGTAGTGACATTTGGAAAGGTGATTTCAAAGAGCTAAAAAGTCTCAAAAACATCAATGATACTCAATCCACAAGAAACAATATGAGTTTCTGGTGCTAACACAATCCTAAAATGCTCTTTCCTCTCTGCACTTCCTCTTTAACTGCATCTCCGCCACAAAAATTTTGGAACATCAGCTGTAATTGACAAAAATTTGACTCATTCTTAAAGAGGCTGAAATTGTGTGAGCTTTTGAAATGAACCTACTCTATGTTCAAATGCTAATTAAGAAAGCTACCTCTTCAATTTCATTCATCTCTTCATGCATATCACATAGATTAAGCATTTCTTCAGTTGTAAATAAAAACTGCTTTTGGCCAATTTATTTTAATAAAACAGTAATTTTACCACTGAAATGGAAGTGTATATTTTCCATCCTGTAATGTGTATAGACATACACAGAGCTCTAAAAACATCAGAAGCAAATATCGCAATAGATGTAGTTGGTGTGCTTGAGCAATGACGCTTTGCTAGTTTGATAGCCTTAATCCCAATCCTTCATTAAAACAGTTGCTATTATTCAGTGGCAAGGATTGGCGTAAGATTTTATGTATATACTATTATCATTATCTTCATACCAAACCAGTAAAATAACTTCATTTTCATAATTCAAATCTTTGGATGGTTGCCTTCATTTAGAGATAATAACAACCAATTCTTTAAAAACCATAAGAAATAAGTCCTTTTCATGTATTAACTGTACACATATTAATTATAATGGTGATACTATTAGGTAAACACTTTTACATTTAAGAACTAAGATATTGGAGTATAGCTAGATGCTAGTTTAGCATACTCCTGTTTAACCAGCATTCTCTACTTGAAATACAAAAAGGTTAACTGATTCATAAAAGATCACTATCAATAAAGTGGACCAAAAAATTTGAATGGCAATTTAAAATGCTTCAGATTTCAGTTTTTTAGTAATTGAAAAATATTTTATTTATAAAAGGTCCTACAGTTATGCCTGATCCAAGTCATGGTCTTCTCAATTGCTAGCTATGCATCTATAAATTTGACAATGACTAAGATGACAGAAGAAGATGTGAAGCCTTGGAGTTGTGGTCCTGGAGAAGAGCATTGAACATACCATGGACTACCAAGAGAATAAACCATGGACTACCAAGAGAATAAACAGGCCAGTCCTGGAGAAAGTAAAATCAGTTTGCTCTTTGGATGCATACTTTGAGCATGCTTGGAAGGGTAAAGTTTGTTGCAAGATAGGAAGATCCTGGATGGCATGGGTTGACACAGTGACTGTGGAAATGGGGGCTAGTGTGTCAGAGATGCTGAGGTTGCCTCAGGATAGGGCAACGTTCAGAGCAATTATTCATGGGGATGCTATGATTCATAGGCAATTTGAAGGCACATAAAAAACAACAACAACAACAACAATCTTACATACAACTATAACTCATAGCCCAACTACAATATAGTGGAAAAAGTACAAAACTCTCACCTCGTTGCCACCAAATCTGAACTTACTAATAGCTGAAACTTCAGCAGATATTTAGGGGCTGTAAATTGTCAAGACAATGTCCATCTTTCTTCCCCAGAGCAGCCCAAACAACCTAGCTTTGAATAGGCAGTGGGACTCCTCAACTCCAGTCGGCCAGAGCTTCTTATATGGAAATGAGTACATAATTTGTAATCATCTAAAGGACAGTAGATAAACCTCAGTTATCTACCAGAATTAGGTGCTGACAAGTGAACTAAAACTCATAGCTACCCTATGAATAAGAGATGTGAACCTTGCTATATGTATATATATATATTCTGTGCCATCCTCATGGTCTCTGTCATACTTAGCCCATTGTAGTAATTGTGTCAGTTCATCTTGTTGATAGTCTTCCTCTCTTTCATGAATTCTCTACCTTTCCTAGAATGAAGGTTTGCATTTGTTTTTACCCTCAAGGAATAGTCCCACCAAACAATATGAATAAATTAGACAAAGTTTTATTGCTCTCTGCCTCTAAGGCCCACTAGGGTTGCACTTCCTCCAAGATAGCCTTCTTGTTCTTTTTTCAGTCTATGGCATATTGTATACTCTTTTCCAACAACACAATTTTAAGGTACTGATTTTTCTTCCATCCTCCTTATTCATTGTTCAAATTTCATAAGCACAGAAAGAAGGTAAAAAGTCCATGACTGAGCTCAGACACACTAGTATTTAAGCTGACATCCTTGCTCTTTAAAATTTTGGAGAGACCCTTGACAGCAAATTTTCCCCATATAATATGTCTTTTAATTTCTTAACTGTTACTACCATAAGTATTGATTGTGGATCCAAGTAAAATTAAATGATTGTCAACGTCTATCTTTCATCCATCCATCTATCATGGTATTACCTATTGGTCTAATGGTAAAGATTTTTGTTTTATTGTTGTTGAGATGTAATCTACATAAAAGGTGTCAGTCTTTGTTTTATATCAATAAGTGTTTCAAGTCTGCTTCACTTTGTGCAAGCAAGGTTGTATCATCTGCATAATGTAGGTTGTTGGTGAGTCTTCCTCTAGCATGTAAATTGATATCTATTTTATTGCTTTAAATCATCTTGGATTCGTCAATTTCTTCTTATAAAATATGGAGAATATTTTGATCTAGTAATGTGACCTTTTTTAAAATATGGAAAATCTAACATCATTTTAAACTCATAGCATTTGCTCAAAATTTACTATTATTTATTTGATAATATATGTATTTGTTAAAAGGATATTATGCAGTTGGGTTGAATTTTGTTGTCATCAAGTTGGCTGCAACCCATGACAACTCTCTGTACAACAGAATGAACCATTGCTTGAAAATGTGTCATATCATGATTCTTGGGAATTTACTCAAATGTATTTTTTGAATCACGGTTTGAAAAGATGTTTTAGTGAAAAATATCACCTAGAAAATGAATATAAAAATTACAGGAAATGGTACATTCTAGCAAATAAGTGTTTAGACTACTTCCTGTATGTAAGGAAGCATTTAGTAAATTGTTATTCAACTAAATCGAAATCGCAGTAACTGACATTTAAATTTTTTAACTGTGTAACATCTAGTTATTTAAGTAGAAAAATAATGCATTCATTTAGTACAAATGAATACAAGTTTATACTCAAATAGATTTAACTATATCTTCTGATGACAGTCAGTATATATTCCTGGACAAGAACTGAACCACTGGGGGCAGAGGAGCGGGAGAGGGAGAATCAGCAGTTGCAGGACTTCCTTCTGTGTTTCTCCACGTGCTTTATAAATTGCTAACTACACTGTCAGTATCAACTAGCAAATGAGTGGTTCTTATACTTCATTAAGAAATTACTTTGTCCAATGCCAAGCAGAACCTTGATTTTCATAGTCTGTCAAGGCAGACCAGAAGGCCATTTCCCCCTTTTTTCCTTCCTCTATATATCATTTCACTTCACAGAACTAGAAAAGAATAAGTGAGCCAATAAATTTGAAATTACTAGTTACCTTTTCCTTATATTTAACCTTTACAGCATTTCAGAGAACCAGTTAATTAAACCAATTCATGATTATAATGGTCATGCTGAGCTGCCAAGGAAGTATTTTTTAATCCATATTTCTTTCACAACAGGATAAATTTGTTGTTTTCCCCCTAGAGTTTAGAAATTAAAAGTATGTACTAATGTAGTCTAATTTGCATGTTAAAATACCTTCATTTTTGTGAACATATTATCCTTTCATGTTATTTTCCTTTCTTCTATATTTTCAAGATAGAATGATAATAAAACAATGGTATTTTCTTGTATAGTAATACAAATATTTTTCATTTCATTACATTATTAGTACATTTTCTCAGTGATTGTTCTGACGAATATTCACTCTTCTGATTATCAAAAGATTGGTTGGTCTTAATATTCCCTATTTTAGAGATGATGATACATATTTTCAAGGAATTTGAATGATAACCTTTTACTGTTTTATTTTCTTCACTATTTAAACATCTGTGCGGAAGATTGCAGAGATGTGACCATAATTTACATATCCTACTTCTGTTTTTCTTAGCTGAATTTATAATATATTGATCACTAAGTATTTTTAATCTAGTAAATTATTAAATATATTTGTCCATAGTATTAAAGCACTACTATGATGTCCCAATTTCTTACTTTCTCAAAGATTGCAGATCCTATTATCAAGGTACATAAGAGTAAAATTTATCCTCTATACGTAACATTTCTAAGCATATCTAAGAAAATATATGAGATGTTTTTGTTAGGGAAATCTAACCAAAGTACAGCATATACAGCATATAAATTTACACAGATAAAGTATTTAATAATACATTTATAACACTGAGAAACTGTATAAACAGATGAGCACACATGCATCTTCAAAAAAAGTAAGTCAATAAGGATTGCTAAATTTATTTCTAAATGTTTTATCAAAATATAAAGAATGTCCTCTTTGATCTTAATCAGATTGAATTAAACATCTGGTGAAAGGCTTTATAGGAAATGAAGACAGGGAAGGATAAAAACTATTTTAAAAATTTGTATTCAAGCTTATTAAGCCACTGCTTGCTTAAATAGGGAAGCTGGAGATGTAATCAAGTTAACATCTAGGAACATTTGCTGAGAAAAATGGCAGGAAAACACTTGTGTCTGTTTATTGCTATTGAGTTAAATCTAACTCACAGATATTCTATAGGACAGATCTGACCTGCCACTTGGAGAAAACTGCCAAACAGCCAAACATGATGATATCAAGAAAGTATAACACAGGCATCAGAAGGAACTCTCAAGGACATTCTGAGATACACTGAAGACCAGGTTGTGACTTTAACAGTGACAACTTTTCTGCCACTGTTTATGCAGGGCTGGCATTACCCTAAATAACCATGGCTGCTTTGTCAAACTCACTTCCTAGTATGACAATGAATCTGGCTACAGAAACCAGGTGATCAACCTGTTGCTTCACATGGTCTCTTGTCTTTGGACCACTAGCCCCAGTAACATTAGAGAGAGAGAGAAAGAGAGAAACAGACACACACAAACACACACACATTCTCAGCTACTGGGGAGTCTTTGTCCCAATTTGATCCCACTGAGAATCTCATATCCTTAAGACATGATAATATACTTAGAAAACCCTAAAGACTCAGCAAGAAAACTATTGGACGTAGTTGACCAATTCAGCAAAGTAGCAGGATACAAGATCAACATACAAAA
>NW_006399819.1:7140165-7146980 GCF_000299155.1 Elephantulus edwardii
TTCTCCTTCTATCCTCCCTAGTCATTGTCCAAGTCTCTGATGCATAACAAGTGATTGCAAAGACCATAGCCTATATCAGACTTGCCTTAGTCTCCAGAGAGATGCCATTGCTCTTCATTACTTTGGAGAGGTCCCTAAGAGCAGACTTTCTCATGGTAATGCTCCTTTACATTTCCTGGCTACTAGTGCCAAGTGTGTTGACTGTGGAGCCAAGCAAACTAAAGCTGTGTACAATCTCAATCTCTTCATCATCCATCCTGATGCTTCCAATTGGTCCAGTAGTGAGAATCTTTGTCTTCTTGACATTGAGCCTCAATCAATATTGGAAGCTGCAGTCCTTGACCCTCTGCAGCAAGCGCTTCAGGTCCTCCTCAGTTTCAGCAAGCAGGGTTGTGTCATCTGCATAACGCAGATCCCAATCTTGACCCCATATTTCTCCTCATAGAGCCCAGTTCCCTGGATAATCTGTTCTGCATACAGGTTGAAAAGTTATGGAGATAGGATGCATCCCTGTCGTACGCCCTTCCCAATTTTGAACCATGCAGTGTTCCCTTATATTAATTTCAATGCTTGTCAGCAAGACTTAGCAGTAGTCAACTTGATCAAGATAAACCAGCTGAGTACTCAGTGAACAACTTGTCCAATATACAATTCAATGTATATAATTATCTAACTAGAGATAATTATTCACCTAAACTCCAAAAGACATTGTAGCCATGTAAACGGTATAAATTTCTCACTATTTCACCATTGTTTGTTAGAAGTCTTCTGTTTTCAGTTTCTTGCTTAATAAACCTTAGTAACTCAAATTTATTATTTAACTCATTTTATTTTTATTGATACAACAAACACTTAATAAAATGTTTTGCAAAAATCATTGGCTCTTCTACATTAAGAAAAACATTGGATACTTGTACTGAAGTTTCCTTTCTGCCCTCAAAAACTTAAACATTTATTATATTAATATATGCTCTATAAACGATGTAAACTATTCTATGAATTGTGAAATGAGAACCTGCTAACAATGATTTATAATTTTTTAGGATACCACCTGTTGGAGACACCTTAGTTTATGTGGCAGTTTCTATGTTTTAGGTCATCGATTACTCTGCAAATACTAATACTAACTTAATGGAAAGTTACTAAGAGTTAGATCTGTATTGATGGAAGTAGGCTTGAATCGATTCTTTAAGTAGATTTGGTAGCTTCACATTCTACATGCGCTGGACCTCTACTAAACCAAGTAAGAAGGCCAACTGCCTTGCTGAGGAAACAAACTGTTAAAACTTGATAGACAAGTGATATGAAGACAAACGGACTCCAAATACCACAGAGAAAGAAACTCAGCTGCCCAGTATCCTACTTAAGGCACAGGAGTCTTTGCCAAACCATCAGTCTAATAAAGCCAATTGATTACCAGTAAGCAGGTCAGCAAAAACAACTACTCCATAACACCACTGTTATAAAACAAGACTGACATGATCAGTTGGGATGACAACAGAAAAATACTGGATAGATAATGAACACTGTATTGGAACAGATGGAGGCAAGAATTGTATAACAGGAACATACGATTAGGCATTGTATGTAAGACAACAGTCCAGAATATGAGGTACATTGCAAAGAGCACTGGGGGAGTCAGGGGGAGGGAAGAAATTGTGCAACAATGAATGTGTGTATATATATATATGAAAGTGTATTGGGGAGAAGGAAGTGAGAGGGAGAGAAAGGCTAAAATGTGCAACAATGAATGAATAAAAATCCAACTTTGTGTAAATTTTCATTAAAATCACAATTTAAAAAATTATTAAAGAAAAAATAATACCAAAAGAACCACTCCATTGAATCCTCCCCCATTTCATAATAGTGAACAAATAGAATGATTTATCTCTAAAATACTTAAATTTTGGTGAGGTTTGTTATGCCAGAATAGATAACTAAAATACTGTATCATTAACTTAGCTAGAGGTTTGATGTTAAGTATGGCAATTAGGCAGAAGTATAATAGAATGGGAACTGAGGTTACAATGGGAGTGACTTTTATGTTCACCTCAAGTAAGGGTGATGAAGCATATAATGGATTTCAAGTCTTTTAAAATCTAGTCTGAATTTCTATCAAAAGAATTCCCCTTATCTTAATTGGAGTTGAGTTAGTATTATGTTTGCAAAATAGCCATAGGGAGGCCTACTGACCTAGCTTTTGTACGGAAAATCAAAGTGTGAATCTTAATTTTACAGACATTGAAGAAGTTTCCTGCTTATGTTTTAATCCAGTGGTTAGCAGATTTAAATACTTTTATATAGTTAGATTAGGATAATTTATAGGGAAGTAAGAAAAACTAGAGCATTTCTTTTAATTGCTTGATAATTCAAAAAAAGATCTAAATTGCATAAATAAGAGAATGTAATTACTAGATAAAGTATATGATGTCAAGTTAAGTTTTAATTTCAGATAAATGAAAATTATTCCTTTAATTATAAGTGTGCTCCATGCAACGTTTAGAGTATAGTGTTTAAAAATTATTTAAATATAAAAATGAAATGAAAATTTAACTGGCTATTCTTACTTTTACTTGTTTTTTTTTTTCTTCCTTACAAGCTAAAATAGAAAATGAACAAATATTTATTGAACCTGCTCATGAAAGAATAGAGAGAGGAAAAATAAATGGTAAAGAATTAAGAATGGGAGGTATGGGATAGATGAAAAAACAAGATTAAAAATGGTGATTAATAGTATAAAAATAAAAAACTAAATATTGGTGCATGATTATTCAATAGAGGATGTAGAAAAACAGTACATCATTAATTATGTTTTAAAAACAAACAATTATCATTGCCACGGAGTCGGAAATTACAACTGATCTTCCATTAGCGTTTGAGGCTTAAAAGAAACTGTAGAAAGGCTCTTCTAGGAATGGTAGAAGGTCAGCCGAAGAAAAGACCCTCAAAGAGATGGTCTTAAATAGTGACTACAGCAATGGGCTCAGGTATTTCAGAGACAGGATTCAGACCTGTTGTTCATAGTGTCTCTATGAGTCATTCTAAATGTGATGGCATATAACAACATCACACGTGAGATTGCCTATCTTAATCCCTCAGAGCTGCTTGCAGATTTGAAAAGACAGAAAGGCAAGATCTTTGGGCTAGCAGTGTAATTCCCTATGCAATAGAACATGAGAGCTAGTGATCTAAATTCTCTTTTCTATACCACAGGAAACAGAGACTTGACAATCAATGGCACAATGTCACCTTTTTTTGTCTTCTTTTCCACAGTTTAACCAATCTTTGCATACAATTCTGTTTCTTCTGAGGAAATCTCTAATTTTTCAAATGTTAACCTTTCTCACTCTACTCTTTCAGATTATGGTTGGGAATAAGATAAAGTATAAGAGGGGCTTCTGAGAGCTGAAAGCAGTGAAGTAGAACATGTGTATGCTGGCATTTATTTAAAACACCTGCTTGTATTTGTGTGTATGTCTGTACTTTGTTTTTCAATCTCATATAATGTGCTAGTCATGTAAGGGAGATGGATCAGGGGACCCATAACTGAGGGCTCATATTGTGACTGCTTATTGTCTTCTAATTATTCTTCCTACCCTCTTCTTCCTGACTCTTCCTGACTCTTCCTGACATATACAGCCTGGGATTTTAGTGGGTCTCAGTTCCTGCCTTGATCCTCTGAACAATGTAGCACAGTGTATGAGGAAGAATATATTATTGTTTCAAATAATTGATCTAATTGTTTTCTTTAAGAAAATCCTTAGCTTTTATTGCTTTTGTGTCCAGTAGCAAGTGCCATTTAGTCACATTATGCAGTTAGAGACTTGAAGTTTTCTCAGTGTCTAGTAAAGGAGGGCAGTGCCAAACTAAAAGTGGGTAGTTCAAATCCACCAGCCTCTCCATGACAGAAAAATGGACAGTCTCCTATCATGTGATTTACGGCCTCTTATACGCTGCCAGAGGTCAACTATGAGTTGTTTCTGACTTGATGGCATTTAATTTTTTTTTTTAGTACATTGAATATCTTCAGATTTCCTGTATTTCAATGGAAAAGTTTATGCAAGAAACTTTTGAGAAACAATTCATATTTAAGTCTACATTTTATGAAATAGTCTAGACCTTCAGTGGAATTATTTTGTACTTGTTATTTGAAGAACATAATGATTCTTTTCTGAAGTAGGTAAAGATCAAATATTTATGAAACTACAAGTAATTTTTTAATATCTCCTGACAGATGGCCTCTGTAGATTCTGAATTTACTATCGATGTGTTACTCTCACCAATCTTCTTCATTTCATTGTTTACCTGGGAGTACATCAATAGTTCATGAGTTTTATTTTAAATAAGAATCTCTGTGTTTTGTTATGGTCAGGCTTATTTTTCTGTTTTTAAAAAATGCATTCAGGCTCCAAAATCAATACAAGTCTTTTTAAACTTAAAATTTTACTTTCAGAGAAAGTTAATGCTTTATTGTTTGAGAAAACTCTACTCCTTTGGAAAAAAGAAAATAATAAACACACTCAGAAATATCCTAGTATTAATTAGAAACCATTAATATTGAGGGAATATGTGTTGTACATACTTTATTGTATCATCTCTCATTTTAATAAAGGCAATTTTTCAATGAAAAAATTGAAAAATTCATGAGTAGGTATATATTTTTTTTCTTTTAGCAATGCTTAAAATGCAGAACTTTAATTTTGAAAGCTGAATATATATTTTTTTTAAAAACTTTAACTCTTTGAAATATATGTACTTTTATTATTACCATAGTAAAATTCTCAGAACAGAAACATAATGAGTTTCTCTTGCTTTTCTAGATCTCAAAAAGTCACATGAGATAAAATTACACATCTTTTTCCTGCAGAGCAGCTGGTAGATTTGAACCAGCCTTTGTTCTGGCAGCACAACTGTCTTCCCACTTGACCACCTGAGTTTCCTTTCATTCTCTATTAGTGGAAAATATTGAGGTTTTTCTCTGATAGGTTTCTACTTTACTCAAGTTCATTAATTTTCACAAGTTTTGCTTGACGTATGCTTATTATTCTAGCCAAGGAATTACATTTATGGCCTGCCATAGTGATTCTGCTATTTAGAAATTTTCAAGTTACATAAAAATCTTTTGCATGGAGTGAATGAAAAGTTGGCAAGGTAATACTAATTATTATTCTTAGAAGAGAAATTATCTGGAGAAAAGTATTTTTTTGTGAAGAGTTAATAAAAACGCTTGAATATTAGACAGAACTCGCAAACAACAATTTTGAAAAGTACTACATAATGTGGGAGTGACTGGAGAGTGTTATGATGAGTGAACTAACTCAGTATCACAAAGACAAATATTGCATAATACCACTATTGTAAAAATAGAAAAATAACTAATAAAATATGTACAGGAACCCAAGGGGCAAAAGGATGGAGAGGAGGGGTGAGGATGTATAAGAGCAAAACCACATGGTTGCACAGTTTGTGGGTATAGGGATTAGGGAAGAAAACAAGAAGGATCTGGGTGAAATGACAGGGTGATAATAATTAAGATCAAATGTTTTTTAATTCTATGAAACACAATGCATGAAAATGATTGTATGAAAAACAATATGAATGAAGAATAGTGTGAAACACAATGTATATGAACTTTACAAACAAATTGAAAAAAAGAAACGACTTAAGGAAAATACTTAAATCAAAGGTCATTTAAGAATTGAATTGCTGTTTTAATTTTTTTAAATATCTTTTATATTCATTACATCATTTGAGTTCCACAGGAATTATTTATTAGAAAACGGACAAATATTTCTCTTCTTTTTATATGTTGTTTTTGTCTGTCACTGAGCTTGTACCAATGCACTCACACTTCTCACTGCCATTGAGTCATACTTTAATTCTAACAGCCCTCCATTGGCTTTCATATACCATAAATTGCATGGGAGAAGATTGCTCATCTTTCTCCAGAAATTGCTGCTGTTGTAGTTATGTACTGTTTTGCAGACTGCAACTCATTGCAACCTAAGAACAATGGTTTTAAACCCTATCTTGTGCCATAAGCAACTTGTGGGCTAACAGCCAATTCCCTATGAACTAGGCAACTAGAACTCAGAAACACTTAAAGACAGTGTGGAATTGTGCCTTGGAGTTTTCTAGGCAATGTTTTATGGTTGTAGATTTTCAGGACTTACATCTGAGGAGTATCTGAAGGGTGAAAACAGCTGATTTTTTTCAGTTTGTTTACCACCAGGGTACTTATTCATATAAGAAGTGATAAAAACTCAGAGAGATAGACTTTATTTAAAAATTCAAACAATGATAACTATAAGTTTCAGCACAGGTTCTACTTTCCTTTATTGTTCTGTACCATCTAGTCAGAACTGAGCCATAGCCAATGTTTCAGAAAGTTTTCAGAGGCAATAAATCTTATGGGAGGAGATTGTCCATCTTTATCCCTTGGGACAGCTGTTAGATATATCTTTGCATTGACAGTGCAATCTCTTACAGGGAGTTTAACAGAGCTCCTTGCTCTCTTTCCTATACCCAATAAATTGCTTCTTTTTTTTTTCTTAAGTCTAAAAGTGTCTTATTTAAAGCCATTCATATTTGGCTCTGGTGGCGTAGTGTTAAGAATCTTTGTCACAATCCTGAAGGCACACAATTCCAATCCACCAAGCTAGACTGTGGGATAAGATGGGCAGCTTCCTCCTGTGTAATTAACTGCCTCTGAAAACCCACCAGAGGGTCTACAGCACACAATTAATATAACAAAATAGACCTAGAGAAACATTTATAACTCTTATTTTTTAATGATGTTGTTGTTGATTGCCATC
>NW_006399819.1:7148265-7149986 GCF_000299155.1 Elephantulus edwardii
TGCTCATGTGAAACCTATACTTAGACCAAGAATCTGTTGCCAAACAGATAAATTTTATTTTAATAGTTTTATTTTATTTTAGTAGTTCTACTTTTATTGTGATTGGGACTAGCTTAAGGAAAGCACCAGTTCATTACTTAAATTCCTATTGTCGGTTCATGGTCGCTTACATGCTACTTACACTTGAAGCTTTGAACCAATGTTTTAGATACCAGCCAAGTGACCTGTGATGGACAGGATTCGAGTAAAGCTTGACAAAGAAAGACTAGAAAGAAAAACATAATGATCTATTTTGAAAAATGGCCAGTAAAAACATAAGAATCAGAACAAAACATTGTCTGCTCTAGTGCTCAAGCTCTCTCCACCAGAAGGTGCTACACAATGGTCACAATCATAGATACAAACATACCCATGATTGTGAAGATAGTTTTGGACTAAGAGATATATCACCGTGTTTTACATAACAATCAACTCAATGGCCATCACCAAAAGTCAAACTCCACCAACTTATATTCAGTGATTAGGACTATCACCTAAGGCTAAGTTAAAATGAATTTATTATGCTGTTGTTGTTAAGTACTGTCCAGTCCCAATCAGCCCATAAGTGACTCTCTGGTGGTTTTTCACATAGAGGAGAATGCTCATCTTTCTCCTGCAGAGAAGTTACTGGATTAGAATCAAATGCTTTTGGGTTGGCAATGCAACTCCTTATCACTAGACCATCAGATGTTGGGAACTTTACCCTAATTTGTCTTTAATAAAAAGGAAGGCAAATAAAGCCAAATCAACTTTATAAACAGTATATTTTCATTCCAATATTATAGCTATTGTACTAGGTGTTACACATGAAATATTAACATAGGCAGACCAAAAGTTCCAATTCTATCTGCAAGCCTGGTGAAACAAGAGTTTTGTCTTCCGAATCAAGACAAAACTCTGCAGGAGGAAACTTTTTTTTTTAATAAACAAAATCCTAATGTATTATGCAATTGGAAAAATCTACTATGTATTTATGGTATTATGAGTTCACTGTATTTGGCTTTGTTCAAATAATTTCACATATTCAGTAGAAATTGTATCTTATGTGATTATTAAATCTAACCGCAGCTGCAGCGGTATAAATTACACTTAAGACTATGCTGATTGATTATAATCATTTGTAATCATGTTTTATAATTATATTGCATTCTAGAGGCAAAAGATGTTTAAGCCTACTCAGCACCAGGCTATATAAAGAAGATTATTTGTTACTTCTGACAGCCTCAGCCAACATTCAAAATTGCCTGCAAACAATAAGTTTTATTAAATTTATTGTCCAGGCATCAAATAAGTTTCCTGATTTATCTATAGAAATTGAAATGGAATTGCAAATGGGTCTAAAGCTTATTAACCACAATTTATACTGAAAGTATCTTCTTAAAATTATTTATAATTCAGTGTATAAATTACACTGATATATTAATTTAGCAAAATTACTCAGTTACAGTTCTGTGAATTTCAGTATATATACATTTTGAATTTTAAAAAAGAAAAAAGCATTAAGGAAAGAAAACGAGAAGGTACAAAGATATAGAACAAAAATAGAAGAATGTTGATTATTTGTTTATTAATATAATGGGTATATAAGGATTTGTAGGAGCTCTGGAGGGTGGCCTACAAGCAAGAAGCAGTGCTGCAATCTCAAAGGAATGCTGTTCAAATCCACTAGCTGCTCCACAGAA
>NW_006399819.1:7151546-7152666 GCF_000299155.1 Elephantulus edwardii
TAATGACTAAAATAAGTTAATTTTTAGGCTACAATGAGAGGCATTAATTTTTCTATCATTCTTATTAATCTGTAAATATCCTTTAAGAACCAATACACATGCATAAGCAAATTTTTCACATATGTGTGGTTTAATATCCTTTCAGGCAGCATCTCACGACATATAACAATAATCCCATAAGGCAATTTTGTTTTTGAAAGACAAAGCAGCTCTCTTTTTGCTTATTATTTATGCCTAATGTTTTTAAAGACCAAAGACCCTAAAAGTGAACAAGCAGAGGAAATCCAGGTAATATCCTAATCCATGTAATACTTCTTCTTTTTCACTTCCTCTTGCCTCCATTCACCCACCCAGAAGCTACTCAGCCTTTCACTCCTAATGTGGGGATATATCTACTGTGGCTCCACTCCTCCTGTCCTTGTGTCATCTTCTACCATTTTATTTTTCCCACATAATGCACATGGAGGGATACACAGTGTCACAAATGAAAGAATAGAAGAATTTTGCTGCTTAATTATGTATTATCTCTTATTGAGTGTACAGGTGGAGAGTGGGAATTCTTCCCAGAGAAAATAAGGGAGACTAGACAGCAGAAAAGAATAAGTTTATGACATAAGGGGGAATTATCTGAACAATGTTTCATATTCTAAGTCTAGTAGTTGATATGTACTGTAGAGTCCTAACTGACTCATGGGTAACCCTCCAGTGTGTTTTTAGAGACTCTAAATCATATATGAGGAGATTTCCCATCTTTCTCTCTCAGATTAATTGAAAAATTACATCAACACACCATTGCAGTGCATTTCCTTTCTACTACGTCACCAAATCTCTCAAATTCATTAGAACAGTAGAATTTAAGGAAAGCAACAATTCAATTAGATACCTAAATGTGAAAGAACACTTGCCATTGTTATTTGCAAATGTAGGTATACATTATTTTCAGTCCATAATGCAGTTTTGTTAAAACAAGGTATTATTCCATTTGGACTTTTTGTAAACACAAGAAAATATGTTATCTTTTTTTTATTAAATTTTATTAGTTTTAATGAACATTTACAGAGATTTTGGGTTTTCATTCATTCATTGTTGCACTGTTTTCTCCACCCTCCTCCCCAGTTTG
>NW_006399819.1:7155241-7157037 GCF_000299155.1 Elephantulus edwardii
TCAGAGATGTTTCAGAGGCCATAAATGGCACACCGCAGGTGACAATTCATCTTTCACCCTCCAATCACCAGTGGACTCGAACGTTCAAAGAGTTAGAAGTTAATGGATTAACAGTGTAACTCCCTACCCTCTCAGCCACTAGACTATAAGTAGCCTAAATTAAATTTAAATCATTTTGGGGAAGGCACATTCTTATTAGGATTATACCTGTATTAAAAGAAAAGAAAAAATGTTCATTATTAGATTATTTGCCCAGTACATTTTTTTTAGGTAGGTGGCTATTTTTTCTTTTTATTTTAATGAAACTTTATAAAGAACTTAGATTTCATTCCTTCATTGTTGCGCATTTGCCTCCCTGCCCTCCCAGTACATTTCTTTAGATACTGGCAATATATTTAATCTTTGAGGATTTAATAGTTTCATTCCCATAAGGAAAGATATGGTAAAAACAAATCCACGTGGTAAAATATAGCTGAGAGATTTGTTTTTCGTGAAATAAAAATTTGCTATTTCATTTTCCATTCATGTTTGCTACCTAGTCTTGAATAAACTTGAATAAATATTGACTGTAGTTTGTCAATTCTATCTGAAAACACTAAAATATTGATGTTCTAGAGCACTTTAATTACTATTATAGCATTTATACTTCCTTGGAGTCTTCTATTGCTCATATAACAGCCTACTAGCAACTTTTTTCCTCAATTTGGCATTTCAATTAAAATTTCAAAGTGGAAGGACATTGTTGTTATGTGTAATTGAGTGGACTGAAACTCATAGAGACTCTAGGAACACCTCTAAACTTTTCTCTAGCCTCATCATCTCCCACATACTTGATCTCGTTGCCATAGTCACTGAGTCAATCCATCTGTTAGAAGGTCTTCATCTTTAGTGCTTACTCATTACCTTTCTAAGCACGATGTCTTTTGTCAATGGATGGCTTCCCCTAATAATATGCCCAAAGTATGTGAGATAGAGTTTCACCTTCCTTTGCCCTAAAAAACGCCCTGCTTTCACTTTCTTCATGACATACCTGTTTATACTCTGCAATCTATGAGATATTCAGTACTTCTCATCCTGAAGTGAGAAACCTCACTGTCACCACTATATTCTCTTATACTCTTACAACTTATATATAGATAGATAGATAGATAGATAGATAGATAGATAGATAGATAGATAAAATTTAAAGAGAGAGAGAGAGAGAGGACTAAACAATTTTCAAGAAAATCATTAGTGTTGGGTGACATATACTCTTTGCAGATGGGAATTTTCCAACATAAAGGCATTCATCTCAGTATAGAAATGGCAGGATCAACATACATTTCAAATAAATAAAAGGTCAAGATGTAAACAATTTATATTTAGGAAGAATGTGGCAGGATGTAAATAACATTTCATAGAAATAATGTTAGCTGACACCACCCACCTAGGGAGTAAAACTCTCCATCCCTCCAGCCAAATGGCTGAGCTTTATGCTTAAAGAACTCCAAAGCTAAAACGGAATAAATAATTCATCCCCTACCTTTCTTTTGTTTTCTATGCATAACAACTTCTAAATCTAATGGGGTGCTTTGTATTCTTGCCTAGTATTATTACCCAGCATCAGATGCCTCTTTTTCAATGAAATTTCTTCCTTAAGTTGAACATAGAAACTCCATATGACCCAGCTATTCCACTACTAGAAATTAATTTCCCCAAGGAAATTAGAACTGAGACACAAACTGAGACTTGTACACCAGTGTTCATAGCAGTGTTATTCACCATTGCAAGAACAAGGAAACAACCCAAATGTCCAA
>NW_006399819.1:7158622-7159994 GCF_000299155.1 Elephantulus edwardii
CACCTTAGTATCCAGAGAGACACCATTGCTCTTCAGTACTTTGGAGAGTTCCCTAACAGCAGACTTTCCCATAGCAATAAGTCTTTTAAGTTCCAACTTATTGGTGCCGAGTAAACAATATTAAAAATAAATAGATAAAGTATAAAAACCCACCTCTCTTTCACTCCAGAGTAAAGCTTGTCTTCTTTGATGTCTTCTTGAGAAATGTGGAAGAGGGACTTCTACTTAATCACTTTGAATCATGTGAAAGGAATGTCATTACATAATTATCCCCTCACTGGGAAAATTTAAAAACACCTTTGCAGTGTTTTCCTATACTAGTAGAGGGATCCTTGCAAAACCAACTTAACTATGTTCGGTAATTTTCATTTTGCTCCTGAGCTGGTAAATACAAAATGAAACCACCAGAAATAGAAGTATGGACATAGTCTTGAAGAAATATTCTAAAAGAAAAATATCTACAGAGTGAAGAAGAGTCTTCAAAAAAAGGAGTTCATGTGTGGCTCAGCTGATTTTGAAAAGCCATCAGAAGAGAAAGGGATGGTCATTCTTGGGAAATGCATAAATTTTCACCTACAAGAAAAATGCTATTTGTATTTATTATCTCAAGAATCTATAATTAGGTTATAGTAGTGATTGCTACAAATCAGCTTAAGAGGAAGACCCTGCATTAGATAAATTACCTCAGTGACTAGGCTAATGGGATTAGTTGTGTCAGAGACAATGAGGCTGGATCAAGATAGAGCAGGGCTTACAGCTGTTGTACATAGGGTTGCTAAGAGTAGCAAGCCACTCAATAGCACATATAACAAGAACAACTACGTACACAAAAGAACCCTGTTGTTGTACTAATTAAGTGTTGTACTACTAACAAAAAGATCATCAGTTTTCATGTATCAGAATTTCCAGCTGTGTGAGAGAAAAATAGAGAGTTTACTTCCAATACTTTATAGCTCCAGAAAATACTGTTGTGTTATTGTTGTTGTGTTGTTAGGTGTCATGGAATCTAGTATGACTTATAGTGATAAAATCAATGATTAATTCATAGCAAATACCTTTTATAAGAAACATAAAAGGAGGCTATCCTCATGAATTTCAACTGATGGTATGCACAGGAATCAGGTTGAATACAGCTGTGGAAGAATTGCTGGAGAATTTCAGTATCAACCATGAAAACTAGGCCAGGTACTGATTGTAGAACAGACCATCAACTACTTATATGCAAGTTCAAATTAAAGCTAAAGAAGGTCAAATCAAATCCACAGGAATAAAAACCTTACCATGAGTAGGTCACCTCTGAATTTTAAAACCAAATCAGGAATAGGTTTGAGGCCTTGAACACTAATGAAAGAAGAACAGATGAGCTGTGAGA
>NW_006399819.1:7164005-7165095 GCF_000299155.1 Elephantulus edwardii
ATTGATAGCTATAGTCCTTGATATTCTGCAGCAAGGGCTTTAAGTCTTAATTTCAAGTTCAAGTCCTATTTCCTAGTTTCAGTGAACAATGTTAACTCTTGTTACCTGTATAACACAGGTATTAGATGAGTCCTCCTCTAATTCTGAAGTCATATTATTTTTCATATAGTCTGCATCTTGAATGATATGCTCAACATACAGATTGAATATGTATGGAGAAAAATACAACACTCTTGTATGCTTTTTCTTGCTTTTAAACCATGCAATATTTCCTTGCTTTATTTGAACAATAGCTTCTTGGTCTTGGTATATGATTATTATGAGCATAAATAAGTTTTCTGGGATTTCCATTCTTCTTAAAGTTAGTTATGATCCATATAGACAAATGCCTTTGCATACTCAATAAAGCACAAAATAAACATTCTTCTAGTATTATGTGCTTTCAGCCAGGATCAGTCTGACTTCAGCAATGTTATTCCTGGTCCTACAACCTCTTCTACACAGCTTAAACTTCTGTCAGTTCCGTTTCTCTCTGTAATGGCCATTTTTTTTATTATTTTCAGCAATATTTTGGTCATGTGTGATATTATTGATATTACTGATCTTGATAATTTCTCTATTCTGTTGGATCAGCATTCTTAGGAATAGGAATAAATATGGATCTTTTCCAGTCAGTTGGCCAAGTAGCTGTCCTCCAAATATCCTGGCATAAACTGACAAGCATGTCCAGGGCTGCATGTATAAGTTGAAACATGTCAATTGATATCATTGCATTGATTCCTGAGGCTTTACTGATTGTGATTACCTTCAGTGCAGCTTGAACTTCTTTTTCAGATAACACTGGCTCTTTTTAAAATGATACTTTCTGAAATTATTCAGTGTCAATCAATTCTTTATGACATAATTACTGTGTATTTTTTCCTTCTTCTTTAATACTTCCTTAATCTTTCAAGATTTTACCCACAACTTCTCTCAGTACTGCAACTCAAAGCCTCAATTTGATTTTCAGTTCTTTCAACTTCAGAAATGACAAACAATTTCTTACCTTTTTATTCTCCATTTCCAGGTTTTTGCACATGCCGTTGTAATA
>NW_006399819.1:7165410-7183283 GCF_000299155.1 Elephantulus edwardii
TCACACGAGTAATTCATAGTCTGTTTTACTATGCCTCCAGGTTTAAACTGGTGATTACTGAACTTATGCAGTGATTCTTTCCTCATATGTAGTCAAATTCCTATGCAGTCCATCGAGTGAGGTCCATGAATAAAGTCACCTTTTGTGGGTAAGGGAGCTCTGTACCTTAGGTGTAAAGAGCTGCTTTCTTAATTCCAAGGCACACAGTTCAAATTAACCAGTTGCTTCTTGTCCAGTTGACAGTCTCTGGAAACCCACTGGGGGATCAACTATAAATCAGTACCCACTTGATGGGACATAACCACCACAACAGCATGTATGTGTAAGGATCCCTGCTGGTGGAGTTAGTTTTTAACTGTGTTCCTAAAGCAAAAGTCACACTTTTCTAGTGGCTTGAATCCACCAGTCACTCTACTGGAGAAAGATGGCAGTCTCCTTCTGTAAAACTTACAGCCTCAGAAATTTGCTGGAAAATCATTTATTGTCAATTCCAATTCAGTGCAATGAATTGAATATATACATATATACTCCTCACCTAATATTTGCATTTACTTATTAGTGAATAAACTTAGTTATTATCAAACTTGTTAGTTACTAACAGATATACTAAGTGAATTGCCTCTATTTACTTTTACTATCTACGTATTTACTTTTACTATCTACTTTATGCTTTACTATCTTCTCATTTCTTTTTTTGGGTGGGGCTTTTTAAATATATTCTTTATTTTAAAAATTATTTAATGAAAGTTTACAGAGCAGGAGCTCAGTTCAAGTGACACAAAGCCTTGGTTCAAATATCACTGAATTGAATACTTACTTCCTCAGGCACTTTTCTGATACAAACATACACAATTATCTGATGTCTTTTAAATGCTAATATCTCGACATACATTTAAGTTAAGAATAAAATGCCAGAGAGTAAAAAAGGAAAGAATTTATACTCCCATTAGAGAATGAGAGGAAACCCATAATTTTTTCAAATGCTTTTTTCTTCTTTTTAATACTGATTTACAAAGTTTGAATATATTGCTTTCCCATTGGAATAAATGTTCATATTTCCATTATACCATCCACCCATCAAATTATATGACCCCATGATTAACCCGTGACACCCCTCTTCCTTCTACCCATCCTCATCCCTCTGTTTCCACCCCACACCTCTTGGATCATCATACTCGTTCTACAATAATGGTTTTATATAATATTTGTCCTTATGGGACTGAGTAAGTTCACTCAGGATAATGCCCTCCAGTCTCTCCCAAGTTAGGTAGTAATTTACAAAATCATTGCTTCTGCGTGCAGCATGGTATTCCACTGTGTGAATGTACCATAATTTGTCAATCCATTTAATTGTGGTAGGACATCTGGGGTGTTTCCATGTTCTTGTGATGGTGAATAATGCTGCTATGGACATTGGTTTACAAGTGTCCATTTGTGCCTCAATTCTCATAATTTTGGGATATATTCCAAGCAGTGGAATAGCTGAGTCACATAGAATTTATGTGTTCAGCTTTCAAATGCATTTTTTAAAAATGAAGTTTTTGCCAAAAAAAAACTATTTCAGTATAATTACCAAATTTGGAATTTCATCCCAAATTTTTCCCCATTTGAAATTAGTTCTATTTTTTCTTGTTTTATTATTAATTTTAATGAACATTTACAGAGACTTTGGATTCCATTCATTCATTGTTGCATTTTTCTCCTCAACCACCTTCGCCCTCCAATTCGCTCTTCTCTTTGAAAAGTAAAAGAAAAATTTTTTCATTGTTATGCAATCCTTTCTCCCAAGTCCACTCTACTATGTAACTTTTACTCTGGACTCCTGTAGTGATAAAAATAACTAATGTTATATCTCTTTTAAACAGTTCTCTCCCTCATCTGCTTCAATGCATTATACATAATTTATCCTCTTTTTCTCAGTCTCCCCTCAACCTGATATCAGTCCCATGTTACAACAGTGGCGCTATGTAATATATGACATTTTGTGACTGAGATTTCATTCAGCATCATGTCCTCCAGGGTTATCCATTTTGTATAATATTTCATGGGTTCTTTGTTTTGCAATACAGCATTGTATTCTATTGTGTGAATTTACCAGAGCTTCTCTATCCATTCATTTGATGTGCACTTAGGTTGTTTCCAATGATTTGCTATTGTGAACAAAGCCACAATAATCATGGGTGTGCATATATCTGCTTGGGAGGCAGTTATGGTTTCTTTATGGTATATTCCCAGTAGTGGAATTGCTGGGTCAAATGGTTTTTCTATTTGCAACTTTTTGAGAAAGTGCCATACAGCCTTCTATAGTGGTTGCACCATTTTACACTCCCCTCAACAGTGGAAAGGATTGCAGTTTCTCCACAATCTTGTCTGCATTTGATGTTTGCTGTTCTGTAAAATTTTGCTATTCTTACTGGGGTGAGATGATATCTCATAGTTGTTTTTTTTTATTTGCATCTCTCTTAGAGCTAGGGGTTTTGAACATTTCTTCTTTTGTTAGTTTGCCATCTGAATGTCTTTTTTGGTGAAGTCTCTATTCATATACTGTGCCCATTTTTCAGTTGGCTTATTTACGTTTATCTTGTTGTGGTGCTCGAGTATTTTATAAATTCTAGATATATGTCCCTTATCTGACATGCCATTACCAAATAATTTTTCCCAGTCTGTGGCTTCCCTTTTTACCCTGTTGAAGAAGTTTTTGGATGTGCATAGGAATCTGATTCTTAGAAGATCTAATTTATCTATTGTTTCTTATAATTTTTTATTGTTTTTTTTTTTACAAAGGTTTTGGATTTCCATTCATTCATTGCCGCAATTTTCTCCCTTCCCACCCCTCCCCACCAGTTCGCTTCCCCCTCAGAAGAGAGAAAAAAAAAAAGAAAAAAATTCCTTCATTAGTATACAATTCCCACGTCCCTTCCCCCCACCCCCAACCTGAGTACACTTCTCTATGCAACCTTAATTCTGGATTCCTGTGCTATTTTAATTCATCTATTTTATCATCTTCTGGTTGTAGATTTTTCAGGATGCTTGGAAGGCTGTTTATGTTGTGGATTAGGACTTCGAGAGTTCTTCCAAGCTTTTCTTTAATGAAATTTATAGTCCTTGGTTTTAGTCCTAGATTCATGATTTACCTTGAGTTGGTTTTTGTGTATGGAATGAGGTGTTGATCTTGCTTGAGTTTTTTAAAGATAGTTTTTCAATTTTGCCAACACCATTTATTAAAAAGACTGTGTTCATTAAAACTAATAAAATTTAATAATAATTTTTTTTAAAAGGCTGTAATTTCCCCACTTAACTGATTTTATTTTCTTGTAAAAAGTCAGTTGCCCCTAGGTAGATGGGCTGATTTATTTACTGTAACTACTATGTACTACATATTTGTTAAATAAAAATCAGGAAACAAATTTTTGAACCAGGAAAGTTTCTCTTGTTAGATGTCATTGAACCAACTATATATAACTCATAGTGATTCTATGAACTGCAGATGGAAATTTTTCTCTATCCTGAACTTTTCTTATACTCTGTTCCATAATGAAGCTTATTGTTGTAGTCACTGTGCCAAGTCATCTCACGGAGGGTCTTCCTTTCTTTTGTCAACCTTCTACTTTTCCCAACATGTGTATTATTCCAAAGACTGATACTTCCTTACAACATTCCCTAAGTGTGGGAAATGAAGTTATACTATGCTTGCATCTAAAAAACAGCCTGGATGCACTTGCTCCAAGGCAGATTTATTTGTTCTTTTGACAGTTTATAGAATATTCAATATTCTTTGGCAATACCAAAATTCAAAAACAATTTATTGAATCTTTCAGGACAGATTTCATTGAGCCAGGAAAAGGAAATTGGAATACACACATATACACACACATATTTTAGTTAAATGTCAAAGTAATAAAGTTTCTTTCAAATAAGAAATGTAGTCAAAGTCTCAGATCTGAACCAACAGATTCTCATCTAATTATCATCATTCTGTTCTAATTGATGCTGTCCAAATGTCAGGCACTAAATCTAAAGCAAATATCAAATAGAATCTCATACTTGTACAGTAACATCCCAGAGTTCCTAGTACAGTTTCCCTGATCATAAGCAATTAATAGCATTTCTCTGTCCACCTAAAAAAGTGATCTTGGTCTTTTGGGGTCATCTTTTTCATTCCCTTCAATGTAATGGCTTCGAGTAAAAAATGCTATTAGCTTTTTATCTTACAGCCATTATCTAGTTGAGCTCATTAAAATCACTGGTGAACACTGGAATTATGTTTGCTCACATAAGGTAAAACGAAGTGCAGGGCGAGCACTCATGATTGAGGACAAGGCATTTTTTTTTTCCTCACCTGGAATATTTAAGTAGTTGAAGCTAAGATTTGCTTTGCTTAAATCACAAGAATTACTTACTCTCCAAGTTCCAGTTAAGTGAAATAGTCTGTGTCCAATAGAACATGTAGAATTTCCTTACTTAGTCATAAACATTTATAAATATTTCCAAAATTACCAAATATCCCTGTGAGGGACAAAAATCATCATTCAGTAGTAAGAACCTAGTGAGTTCATACTTGAGGAATCTATCGTTCTTTCTCTTTCACTTACTTTACTAGATTGTCAAAATTATTACAGAATCCAGCTTTGTTACCTCATAATGAACATTTAGTGGAACTAGACAAACAGTGGAAATATAAGAAAACATTACTTGCTTTAACACAAACTGTATTTTCTCCACACATTATGCATTTTGTGTATTTTTACAGTACCAATTGTTTCCTATGTTGGGGAATTAACCTATTTCAAGAATAAAGAAATATTTAAATATTGAGAAAGTGACTGGAATGAGATATCATGATTAAGGTACCATTGCTGTTGAGACAGCAACATTCAGACTCAGCAGACTGTTCAGTGGGTTTTCTGAGACTATAAATTGCTTGTAGATTTGAAATGTCTACTTTTGGATTAGCAACACAACTCTCTATCTACTAAGCAACCAGAGGTGTTGGATCTACTGTACAAATCTTCTGAAAACAAATGGTGCTAAGACATCATCCAAGGTTATACTTCTGGTTCAATAGATCTATTATTTTGGCACCTGGTAACAATAGGTATGGTCAACATATAAATGTCAATGGTCTAAAACATAATTTCGAGATAGAATTCTGACTAAAGAGTATTTATTCCCTTGGCATCTGGTAAAAGACAACATATAAAGATGAAGGATAGAAGGTGGCTTTCATAAAAGTATCAACATTTACTAGATAGTTAACACAAGTCCACCTTCTTTTAAGTTATAATAGTATTATCCAAATGTTTTTGTTTTAATTTTTTGAAAGTATGACATAACCATATTCTCTATGCCTAAGTCGCTTTTTTTAAAGATTCTCTCAGTGGTTGATACAGAGTTTCACTACTAATCTGTTTCTACCTGTCTGGCTCCAGTTCCATGGGAGAAAGATGGAATTTCCAGACTATAGAATCCATCAAAGGTTCACTATGAATCTGAACCAACTCAACAACAATGAATTTGAGAGTTTTTTCTTTGTTTGTTTGAAACTGTATTTAATTTTCAATATCAGTTCTAGTTTTACTTTAAATGTTAGTTCCTCCAGGACACATGGCACCTTAGGTCATATAAACATGTTAATCACGTCACATATAATTTTCTCTTCTTTGCGAAATTAAACATGTTTTTAATATTTTATATCTCTGTATATATTGTCTTACCCCAAATATTCTGTGTAGGAGGAGTATTGAATCTAACTAATATCTTGAAAATTATTTTAAGACCTGAATTCCAAATATTTGTACTCTCTTCTATGCTTTCTTCTCTATTCTACTTGGTGCCTTTTTTTTAAAACCTAGGAATGTGGTATCTCAAGTATCACCACAAGTCAATTATGTGCACACCCCTGTTTATTGTGGCTTTGTTCACAATACCAAGGAGTTGGGAACAACCCAAATGCCCATCAACAAACGAATGGATAGAAAAGCTGTGGTATTAACACACAATGGAATACTACGCTACATTGAAAAACAAATAACTCATGCAATATTATTCAAAATGGGTGACCCTGGAGGACATTATGCTGAGTGAAATAGCTTAGTCACAAAAGAATAAATACTGCATGGTGCCACTGTTGTAGAATGAGACTGACATCAGGATTGGGGTAAGATTGAGAAAAACTGGATAAATTATTTATACTGCATCGAAATAAATGAGGGAGAGAACAGTTTAAAAGTGATATAGGATAGGGTATTATGGTTATCACAAGAGTCCAGAATTAAGGCTGCATAGTGGAGTGTACTTGGGGCCATAAGGGGTTTGTGGGGGGATTGTATACCACTGAAAGAATTTTTCTTTTACTTTTCAAAGAGAGGAGTGAACTGGGCTAGGGGGAGGGATGGTCAGGGAGAAAAGTGCAACAATGAATGAATGGAAATCCAAAATGTCTGTAAATGTTTATTAAAATTAATAACATTTTTTTTAAAAAGTTAACAACACAACACTAAAAACGATGAACTTGTAAAGCATTACACAACATCGGTGACCCTGCAGGATATTATACTGATTGAAATTGTAGTCACAAAAGGAGAAACACTACATAGCACCACTGTTATAAATAAAGCAGGTTTGACATGGGGGCTTGAGAGGAGAATAAGATAAGAGCAGATAGGTAATGAACATTGCACTGGAACAGATGAAGGAAAGAATTGGTTAAAAGGAATATATGGTTAGGTATTATATGTATGACAACCACCCAGTATAAGAGGTACATTGCAAAGGGGACTGGGAGTGGGGGAGGAGGAAGGGATGTAATTGGATAACAATGAATGAATATTAAAAAAATATTAACTGAGGGAGGGGAAAGGAGGGGAGAGGGTAAAACCGTGCAACAATAAATGAATGAAAATCTAATTTTTCTATAAACACTCATTAAAATCACAATTAAAACTTATAAAAGTATTTAAAATAAGTTATCCTAGAGGCTATAAATACCTTTATGTCAATAGAAAAGGCAAAGGATTTTCACTGTGTGGATCACAACAAATTGTTGGTAACCTTGATAAGAATGGGAATCCTAAAACACCTTATAGTGCTCATGCAAAACCTATACTTGGACCAGGAAACAGTCCTCAGAACAGATCTAGGAAACACTGCATGGTTCAAAATCAGGAAAGGAATGTGTCATGGATGAGTCTGTCTCCATACCTTTTCTATCTATATGAGGAGCAGATCATTTGGGAGGCTGGACTTTATGAAGAGAAATACGGCATCAGGATTGGAGGAAGACTCATCAACAACTTGTGTTATGCAGATGACACAACCTTGCTTGCTGAAACTGAAAGGACCTGAAATATATAGCCTGTAACATGGATTGAAGCTGAAGATCAAGAAAACAAAGATTTCTTACCACTGGGCCAATTGACAGTACCATGATAGACGGAGAAGAGACTGTTAACAACATCAAGCTTGCTCGGGTCCACAGTCAACACTCTTGGAACCAGAAGCCTGGAAATCAAAGATTAATTTGATTAGAAAATTATGCTGTCAGGGACCTCGCCAGAGCACTACAGTGTAAAGATGTAGTCTAGAGAATAAGGTGTGCCTGATCCTGGCCATGGTCTTCACAATTACTTGTCATGCATCAGAAAGCAGGATGATGAAGAAAGATGACAGAAAATTTGATGCCTTTAAGTTGAGGTGCTGGAGAAGAGTATTGAACATGGCATGGGCTTCCGAGAGAATAAACACATCTGTCTGGGAGAGAGTGAAATCAGGCTGCTCCTTGGAGCAAGGATTTTGAAGCTCTGCCTCATGTACTTCAAGCATGTGGCCATGAGAGACTAGTAATTGGAGAGGGTAATCAGGCTTGGAAGGGTGGAAGAACAGAGTAGGAGAGGAAGAACCAGGATGAGACTGATTGATACAATAACTGCGGTAATGAGTGTATATGTGTCAGAGAAAGTGAAATTGCTTCAGGATAGAGTGAGCTTCAGAGCTATTGTTCATAGTGTCTCTATCAGTTGTAGTCAATTAGATGGCACATAACAACAATAATAACAACAACTAAACACTTCTGAAGAAACAGTCCTCCTAAAGCAAGAGGACATGTAATACATTTTTTGCTTTTCTTCCTGAATCTGCAAAGCATTATTTTCAAAGTTATAAGCACTAAACAATATGGAAGAATAATCTACTCAGTATGTCTTCTGAGTTGATTACTTACTAATGAAAATAAGCCAACAGAGAATTAACCGTTTCAGAATTATAGTGCATTTACTGATGGTTTAAATTAAATCACATTACTCATTACCATCAAGTCCAAAGAAACTCATAACTGACATTCTAGTAGATTTTCAATGTTTGTAAATCACACAAAATAAAATTGGCCAAATTTGTCCTGCAGAGCAGCTGATAGATTTTAACTGCTTGCCTTTGGGTTGGCAACAAAACTCCTTACTCACAGGCCACCAGAGCACCATTTTAAATGCAATTAATTTATGTAAGTTAAATTATTTATATAAATCAATTGAATTATTTAAATTAAAAACTCAATCTTATTGTCATTGAGTCATAGCTGACCAGCAGTGGCTTATAAACTGACAGAGCCTATAAATAGCTCAGAAGATGCCCTTCTTTTTCCTTGGGAGCAAAGGTGGATTTGAAGTGGCAAAGAAGCCACTTAAGATTGCCAGTACAATTCCTATGAACTTTGTCACCAAAAGATCCTTAAATTTCATTTTTATAACTCCAAGACATGTATTTAGCTTCATTCTTAGCCTGATTGAGAATGATGCTATGGTTCCAAAAATTTGCAAAATATTACTTCTTATTAAAATGTCCATAAATTATCACACTTACATTTAAACCTCATAATCAGAAAGGACAACTTTTTAATTACTAAATAAAGAAGCTGTTTTCTAACAACAAAAGTAATTCCAATCTGTATTCACTGAGGTCACTCTTAAGAGAATATTAGTATTTCAATGTTTTTGAATATTCTTTCTATATTTTAATGGAATATATTTTGGAGGGACATTTAAAACAATCTCATTCCTGTAGTCACAACTGAAAAAGCACAACATGCTTAAGGATGTTTGTGTGTTTGTGTCTTCTTGTGAAGATGAGAGAGAGATGAGAGATGAGAAAAAGAAAAAGATATTCTAATTTATTGAATTTTTATGCACATCTTAGAATATGCCATATTGAAGCTAATTGACCATTCTAGTCGTTACCAAATGTTTTTAATGGGTATCTGTGGTGTTAAACCTCTGAAAGATGCCATAATGAATTATAATTACATAATGTATAAGAAAGTTATAATGAACACTGGGCCATATAATAAATTCCATAACTATATTTGGAATGAGAAAAAAATATTTAAACCAAACTTCCTATATAAATCTGCTCCACTGTAGATCCAGGGATTTGAACAACAAACGAGAACTTTATAGAGCTGAATAGTTAAACTAGTCAGGTAACAGCTTCATTTTACTTCACCAAACTATCCTGTATTCATTTCTCCTTAACACCATATACAAATGTCTGTGTGATAATCATAGTTTATGATTATACTCAGTGTTATGTGCACTCTTTATCAATCTTATGCAGTAGTAACAAAATGAGTTCATTTTACAGACAAAAACGCTTGAAATTAAAAAAAAAAAAAACAACTGTAGAAACTTACCATAAGCCACTTATTTAAGTATTGAGAATACAAAATTTGTTCTGTTAGGGAATATCTTACACAAAAATAAAGATACATTTTCAGAGTGGTTGCTCCTGTTATGTGCCATCAAATCACCTATGACTCACAGTGACACTATGCATATTGGGTCTGAAACCTGTGCTATCCTGATGTAATCTCATTGTCTCCTACAGGTTTAATCCCATTTCTCCAGTCACTGAGTCAAACCATCTCATCCTGGGTCTTCTTCTCCTGCATGGCCCCTGCACCGTCAAAGTATGGTGCCCAAAGTATATTCAAATGTGTCCAAAGTATATGAGATAGACTCTCAAAATCTTTGCCTTCAGGGAGCAGCCAGGATTACCCTCTCCAGAATAGGCCTGTTTGTTCTCTTGGCAGTCACGCTATATTCAACACTCTTCTCTGGCACCATAACTCAGTCATTGATTCTTCTTTTGTTATACTTATTGTCCAGCTCTCAGATGCATAGTAAGTAATGGTGAAAACCATGGCCTGGGTCAGGCACACTTTAGTCTCCAGATTAACATCATTGCTCTTCAGTACTCTAAAGAGATCCCTGACAGCAAACTTTCCAAATGCAATTTTTCTTATTTCCTGACTGCTAGTGCCTAGAGTGTTGATTGTGAAACCAAGCTAATAAAATTTATCAACAATCTCAGTCTCTTATCTGTCCATCACAAAGCTGACAATTGGCCCACTGGTGAAAATTTCAGTTTTATTGATGTTGAGCTTCAATCTGTATTGAAGACTACAGTCCTTGACTTCTTGCAGCAAATGCTTCCTATCTTCTTTAGTTTCAGCAAGCAAGGTTGTGTTATCTGCATAACGCAGGTTGTTGATGAGTCTTCCTCTATCCTGATGCCATATTCCTCCTCATAAAGATCTCCTGAATGTTCTCTTCATCAAATAGATTGAAATTATCTAGAGATAGAATATATCCCTGATACACATCTTTCCTGATCTTGAACCAAGCAGTGTTTCCCTGTTCTGTTCTGTCTACTGTTTCCTGGTCCATGGATAAGTTTCTCATGAGCACAATTAATTGTTCTACACAATGTAAATGTTCCACAATATTCTTCTCAAGGTTAGTCACAATTTATCATGATTCACACAGTCAAATGCCTTTGCATAGTCAATGAAACATAGATCAACAATCCTCTGGCACTCTCTACTTTCAGCCAATATCCTTCTAACATTTGCTATGATGTTCCTAATTCCACAGTCTCCTCTAAATCCCTGACATTTCTTAAGCTGAAGGAACTCAAGAACACATTCAAGCATCAAGTTATAATATTAAGGATGCTGAAGGCAGAATGGTGAATGACCCAGGAAGAATCAAAAGAAGATTGAAGAACACAGAGACACTATGCCAAAAAGAATTGGCTGACACAGAAGAATTGCATGAAACAACCTATGATCAAGATTCCATAAGCTTAAGGAGGAATTTCAAGCTGCTTTGAAGAAATTAGAAAAAAGTGCCTCAAGAGTTGATGGGATATCAATTGATATATTTCATCAAACAGATATTGCCCTGGAAACATTCACCAGATTATGCCAAGAAGTCCGAAGGACGACCACTTGGCCAACTCACTGGAAGAGATCTATATTTATTCTCATTTAAAAAAAAAAGGTGACCTAACAGAGTACAGAAATTATCGAATGATAACGCTTATATCACAGGCAAGGAAGATCCTGCTGAAGATTTTCCAGAAACAACTGGCATAGAAGTACATGAGTAGAAAACATAGTGATAACAAAAGCAAACTTAAAAATTAGACATTATAATATTTAAGACATTTGTGCATGAAAGAACATTGTCAAAAGAATAAAAACAGAACTTATAAAATAGGAAGAATTACTTGAAAATATATATCTGATAATTATCTGTAAACCTGAATATATAAATAATTTTTATAACTTAACAACACAAAGGCTTTTGTGAACCCATTTGAAAAAAAAAAAAAGCTAAAGACAAATAGGCATCTTTTTGTCAAAGGTATATAAATGACTATCAAACACTTGAAAAAGTACTCAACATCATTGCTGTTGTGTGACAATGAGTTTGGATCAACCCATAGCTGACCCTTCAGTGGATTTTTAAAGGCAGTAAATCACATGGGACTTGACTGTCCATCATGCTCCCTCAGACCCTCTGGTGGATTCAAACCTCATATCTTTGGGTTAGCAGTGCAATTCCTTATTTATTTAATAGAACTCCCTCAGTTCTAACAGAAAAATAGTTTTGTAATTCCTTACAAAATTTATCAGTGATAGTGTTATCATATGAGTTAATAATTGTGTTTGTTGGGATATGTCCAGAAGAATAGAAATGTACTCAAGCAAATACAAACAGAGGCATAGTCATTGTACTATTGTTTACAATAGTGCCCAGTCTGTAAGCAGGAGTGGCATTCACTTCCTAAACAACATGTCTCTGGAAACCCCATGAACTTTGATAAATGACGAAAGTTATAAAAAGGCTTCAGGTCTTTTGTTCATAGAGTCTCTATGAGTCATGCATAACTCAAAGACAATCAACAACAACACTGTTTTCAATAGTCAGAAGGTGGAAACTACTGAAATATTCATCAATAGAGGAGATAGAGTAGGAGAGCACAAGGGAACCGGGAGGGGAAGGGAAAAAGAAAAGGAGAGGGAGAGGGAGAGGGAAGGAGGGGGGAGAGAGAGGAAGAGGGAGGGGGAGGGGGAGCGGGAGGGAGAGAGAAACATTATGTTTAATTGGGAGGGAGGGGGAGGGGGAGCGGGAGGGAGAGAGAAACATTATGTTTAATTGGTTCTGACATGGAACAGCCAATAGGGTTCTCAAAGTTGACACCTTTATGGAATCAAACTGCTATAACTTTCTTCTTCATTAATACAAGTGGATTCAATCCACTGATCTTTTAATTAGCAGTTGCACACTTAACCAACAGAATGCCTTTGTATTTGTCTCATCGGAATCCTTGATGCTGCAAATTTCATAGAAGACTGCAATGCAGGCTAGTGGGTTCAATCTACTAACTTCTAAGTGAAACACCAAGTGATTTAACCACTCTATCAGAAGATTCTTAAATAGATGAATGTTTTTGTTGTGTTGTTATGTACCATCAAGTTAGAACTGACTCCCAGCTGACCTTCCAGTGGGTTTTCAGTGGCAACAAATGGCACAGGTGGAGATTGTCCATCTTACTCCCATGGAGCAAAGAGGTTCAAATTATGTGTCTTCAGGTCGGCAACACAACTCACTACCACTAAGTCATCACAGCTCCCTAACAGATAAAGAGATGTGAAATGTGCTCTGTAAGTTAAATGGAAACTTTTAAGCCCTTGAAAAGGATAGTTAAGAATGCTGCACACAGGTTGAACTTAGAAAATATTATACTAATGAATAGAAATAAGACACAAAAAGACAAATATTTCTTATTCTATATGGCTCCTGGGGTGGGTTTGGGGTAGGGGGCGCAGGTAGCCTACCTAGTAGGTCAGGAGTTATGCTGCCAACCCAAATGCAGGCAATTCAAATCCACAAGCTGCTCCAAGGGAGAATAATGGGCAATCTTTGCAGCCTCTGAAAACTGGTTAGAGCGTCAGTCATATGGTGGTTCTGACTTGAGGGCAATGACTTTGTGATGTTTTTTGTTTGTTTTGTTCCATTTATCAGACTTGCAAGAATGTCCTGAGTTTCTGATTTATGAGACAAGCACTTGCAAAAACACTAAAGGAACAGATCTGAGCAGTATTAAGAGCCAGTGACTCGAGTTCTCAATATGCCACAGGAAATAATACCATGACCATGAGGATCTCAACTCAGCATTAAAGATGGAAGTATGACCAGGTCTAGGTAATTGAGGTAGGTTCTATTTTTCTTTTTTTTCCAAACAAGAATAGCTTTTTTAAAGCTCATAATAAACATGCCTGATGCTAAAAACATTGAATTATTTGAAAAAACATGAGTAATTTAGGCAGAAGTTTCCTAGAATACATTCTATATTCTAATTGCCAGAACATAAAAGTAGAAAATAGTAGGTATGGTTCAATCCAAAGCTTTCTAAAAGGCTATGCAAATATTGTTTTGGCCCAGAGGCTAGTCAATAAGGCAGAACTTCTTGTTTATTTTTGTTTTGGTGAAGTTTTTGTTGGTTTTTTTGTTTGTTTGTTTGTTTGGGTTTTAAAAATAAGTTTCCAAGTGGGAATAATGACCACTTGGGGTGGGGGGCGGAGTACGTAAATTCTAATTTGCAAGCCAGTTTTTGGCTAGTGAACAGAAAATTGTTGTTATGTGCAGTCTAAAAGAAAGTAGGGGGCAGAAATAGATCAGAAGAAGTAGTCAGACAAGAACCAGAAGGACGTGAATTTCAGAAATAGAACAAAGTAAATGGAGGAAGAATATAGCAGTTGCTCAACCCCAGGCCAGATCACTTCCACAGAAACCTGATAATATCTAAGCAGGCCATTATGGTACTGATATCAGGGTGGGAGTAAGACTAAGAAAAACTGGATAAATTGTGTATACTGCACTGAAACAGATGAGGGAGTGAATAATTTAAAAGCGATGTATGATAGGGTATTATGGTTATCACAAGAGTCCACAATTAAGATTGCATAGTGGAATGTACTTGGGGCGGTGGGAGGGGTGTGGGGGGATTGTGTACCAGGGAGGGAGTCTTTCTTTTACTTTTGAAAGAGAGAAGCGAACTGGGGGGCAGGGGTAGAGGGCTGGGCGGGTAGATAATTGCAGCAATGAATGAATGGAAATCCAAATTCTCTGTAAATGTTCATTAAAATTATTAAAAAAAAAATCCAGACCAGACAATGGATCCTGATAAGGCTCTGAATTTGATCAAAATACCCCAAACCCAATTTCATTAACACCCCAAATTCTGAGAAACATCATCTTCCTTAGCCCTCTCCAGGATCCCTATAAGAAGGAACCGCCCCCAGATTGCCCAGGCGCCATTTCAACTCTTCTTGCTGGTTAACCTGGCATCCCTCTCAGACCATGCAATAAAAGCCTTTTCGTTCCTTCTTCCCTCTCTCCCCTCTCTCTCTTCCTCTCTCTCCTCCTCTCTCTTTCTCACCTATTCTCCCTCTCTCCCTTGACACTCTTTTTCTATCTAACAGTACATAGTTCCAAGTGAAAAAACCCAAAAGTATTAGAAATGTGAATTATTTCCAGCACTTTTGGTCCCACACTCTTTTCCAAGAAGGATTTACCCAAAGGCTGCAGGGCACCTTCTGGCCATAATTAACCCTGGGGCCACCCACAGGCAGTAGATGTTAGAAAATAAGGCCCAGATCAAACATCTTTACAAGAGAATCAGAGCTCTACCTCTGACTTTCTCAACTCTGGACCCAGCATTTTCATACAGCAACTGTTTTATTGGACTCAATCTGCCTAGGCTAAATGTGACTACTCTTTTTTGAATCCTGTACCTACCTCCAGAACTCCATTTTCATTTCTTTCCTTCCTAGTGATAAACTGCTCTGCAATCCCAAAGGCACACAGTTCAAATTAAACAGCTGTTCCATAGGAGAAATATGAACAATCTCCTCCTGTGTGATTTTACTGCCTCTAAAAAACCACCAGAGAGTCAGCTGTGAGTCAGTTCCAACTTGATACTAGCAACAACATTCCCATGAGTGCAGGAACTGCATCTACATGCTTAATAAATATTCATATTAGCTGACTTTGTTTATCCATATGTTGAACTTTTTGAACACTTGAACTCTTCAGGTTTCATTTTCTTCATCTCTGTTAAAAAGAATATAATCATGCTTACTTAGGGTTATTATGTTAATAAAAGAAAATAGGTTAAACCAAGCACATAGACTCAGTCAGTCAGTCAGTCAGTCATCACTTTGAAATCAGAGTAGAATCTTAAATTTCTAGTAGGTTTCTGAAGCTGTGAATCACCCAAAAGGAGAAAACTTATCTTTCTTCAGAGGAGCCGCTGATCACCACCAGAGGTATAACCTTTGCTTTAGCAATGCAACTGCCTATAGGATAGACATTAGAATTCCCGATTTAATATACAGTTAAGATAATCATCCCACATCACCATATTCAGTCCCACTATATTTTCGTAGACCTATTTTTCACTATTGATCTTCCAAATGGAGCAGAAAGTGGTTTTTAAAAACTAAGGAAAAACTAAAGAAGGTGGAAGGCAGACCTCCTTTTCCCATTGCAAGAAAATACGTTTTAACTTAGACAGGGTTTTGTTTGTTTGACTTTTTCTTTTTGACCTCATGTTCAGAGACTTAACATAGTGCCTGTGACTACAAGAAGCAATCCCAGCACGCCCTGCTTGGGTGAACTGGTAATTAAGAACACCTGGCTCAGACGGAGGGCTAATGTGCGTGCAGAGGAAAGCAGCTGATTCCGGCAGGTGGCTTCTGACATGGATAACATGAACTCAACTCAGGCCTAGCTGAACTGTTCCTAAAGCTATTCCTTTGATATGCTCGATCTTCTTCCCATTTCGTGTTGCTCTGCATTCCTACTGTGATTTTCCTCAAGAATATTGCTTTCAGCTGTGCAAGACTCATGCAAGAGAAGGAAAATTCTCCATTGACAGAATTCATTGCTGTAGGGCTGACAACTGAGACACAAGGCTTCACCATGTTTCTTTTCACTCTCGCTCAGAGATCTCCATAGGATTTTGGTGTAAGAGCCAGAGTGGCATTTCTTTTCCTTATCTTGATTACAGTTAACCCCCTCTGTTCACTTTCTTTTTTGGGCCCTAACCCCTATTTTGTTCCTAAGACAGAATCACTGTCTGCTACATCATAAGCTACTCACACAAAATAAAATGCTACGTTGTAGTAGTCCCTATAAGATTATCCAAGAATAATTAGGGCTGAATTATTTGATTAATGGACAAACCTAATAAAAAAGTGCTAATCACACAACAGGACCTGGGGGGAAAGTAAGTGTAACCAATATAAGCAATTTAGACATTCATAGATTTAAAAATATTGTGCTTACTATGTAATTTATAATTGCATAGCAGCATAATTACATAGGAATTCAATCTTTGGTGGAGATAATTGATACTTAGCAATGTCACTTTAAAAAGAAAAAAAGGCAAAACAAAAAATATCTGTTAAAATAGGAAACATGAAAGGAAGATAAATTTCTCACCATTTCTGAAATGTGAAATTCAAAGAAGAGAGAAGCAAAGTGACCTTCTACTAGTCTCTTTGTGTGACAGAGGAGTTCTTAAGTGTGAAAATAACTTCTGCATCCCCTTGTAAATGCTTTCATATTGAGAATGAGGTGTCTATGAGTGGAGAAAGAATTTTAAAGTCTCAGGCTTCTGATGGAGAAAGCTTTGCCCCATCTTGAGAGCTTAACCCTGGGAGCAGGATGCCATAACCCTGTACCTAATAAAACATAAGCACTAAATGTAGTACTAGCTGGGTTTTGACGGGACTCAGATCCCTACTATCCAAGGATTTAGTTTAAAATGGAGTCCAAATTATATCTGTAGCAATTGTATGAAATGGAAGGGAGAAAGGCTATTTGACCTGATCCTTTGAGTGAGATAGAAACAAATCTCTTCTTCTCTGAAACTGCATTAACTTGTGTCAAGTACCCAAAATCCATTTAATAAATTGCTTCTGTCTTGTTACCTGAAAGAGTTAATAAGCCTCTAAATAACAAGCCATTCTCAGCCTTCAGGGGAACAAAATGTGAGATAGGTTATTATGAGCAATATAAAGCACAGCACTTAGGAGAGGGGACTGGTGGCTGTACAAAATAATTCAATGATGGATACATCTAATGAAATATATTTACTAAAACAATTGATTGAGACACCCATAAAAATATTAATAACACATGAAACCTGGAAACATAAAGCACATATAAAAATAATTACTGCGAAAAAATTGGTATTTTGGTGTGATAAAATGAAATCCCAAAACACTTGAGTATGCTCATGTGACCAGAAGGCACTCAAAGAGTAAAAAGATACTACACGGTTCAAAATAAAAAAGAAGTGCACCATGGATGAATCCTTCCTTCATACTTTTTCAGTTTATATGCATTGGGGAGTCTGGATTGTATAAAAAAGAATGTGGCATCAGGATCCCCTGTGTCATGCAGATAACACAAACTTGCTTGCTGAAAGTGAGGAGGATTCGAAACACTTCCTGGAGAAGATCAAGG
>NW_006399819.1:7186551-7187513 GCF_000299155.1 Elephantulus edwardii
CTGTCACCAAGCCCATGTTTTCCTACTACTGATTCTTCTTCACTATTCCCAACTTTTGCATTCCAGTCACCCATTATTATCAATGCATCTTGATTGCATGTTCGATCTATCTCCGACCATAAAAGTTGGTAGAAATCATCTATTTCTTCTTCTTTGGCTCTGGTTGTTGGTGCATATATCTGAATGATAGTGGTATTTTAATTAGGAAGCTTAAAAAAAACCAAACAAAAACAATCACAAAGGTTCTTACTACAGCAGGATTGTGCATGACCGTGCAGCATGGTCTCCTGTACAGAGTTGTTATAAGTCCAAGTCAAAGTCACCTAACAACAAAAAGAGAGATAATTTCCAATCTCCTCTGAATGCAAGGACCATCTCTATGAAAGACCCCGGATATTACCCAGTAGCGTTCATTATCATGTCTCAGATGCATAGCTGGTAATTGGGTAAATTATGATAGCACCTTAATCATGTTTGCTTTTGTTGTTGTTAGGTGCTATCAAGTTGAGTACAACACACAGAGACCCTATGAACAAAAGATCTGAACCTTGTTTTATCCTTTACCGTTGTTTCAGTCATTCTATCAATGTACCTCTTTGAGAATCTACCTTCATCAATCTTCAGGCCCTCAGTGTCCTAAATCCCTCATATATGGCTGAAGTTATTTTTAAACTTAATTATTAACTTCTTGTTGTTGTTATATATTGTCAAGTTGACTCTGAATCATAGTGTCTCTATGTAGAACTGCTCTGAACTCTATTGTGAGCCAATTTCATTATCTCTGACACACCTACCCCCATCACCTCAGTCACTGAATTAACCCATTTCATCCAGTCTTCCCCTCTTGTGCTGTCCTTCCGGCTATCCAAGCATGGTTTCCTTCTTCATGGACTTGTTCCCCCTTGTAATATGTCCAAAATATGTCAGACAGAGCTGCAAAATCCTTGCCTCAAAGGAGCAGC
>NW_006399819.1:7191603-7193065 GCF_000299155.1 Elephantulus edwardii
AGTATAATGTTATAGAAAAATATTCAATATCCCACGAACAAACAAATCTATCTTGGAGGGAGGGAAATCAGACAGCTTCTTGGAGACAAGGATGGTAAAACTTTGTCTCACATACATAGGGTATACTGTCAGGAGGAGTCAGTCCTCAAGAAAGGATACCACACTGGAAAAGAGAGGAGGATCAACAAAAGCATAGATTGACACAGTGAGTATAACAATATGCTTGAACATATAAGAGATTATGAGGATAGATATGGATAGAACAAAGTTCAGATCTGCTTTTGATAGGGTTACTATGTGTCATAGTCATCTTGATGGTATCTAAAAATAACAATAGCTGTAAAGAAATGCATATTCATTTTTCATTCCAACTAATCTATGTCAGTTTTTAATAATGCATAACCCTAACTAATGATAGCAATCATTACTCTATTTAATTGATTTTAGGTTTTCATCAGTATTTTAGTTTGGGGACAAAGGTGGGGACCAAACTGGTAAACTGATGCTAAATGAATAAAATGGATTTTCACTCAGTATTACTGAGCACAAAGTCTCTGGGTGGTACCTGTAGTGTACTCGCATATCAACCTAATACTTGATTGTTCAGTATCATCCAACAGCATAATGGAAAAAATATGTGAAGAAAGTTTAAAACATCCCCTCTATATAGCAGTTTCAGAGTACAACACATGGAATTGCCATAAGTAGAAATCAATTAATTGACAACAGGTTCTTTTTTTCCTTTTACAAAATTTTACTTGTTGATGTTAGATGGCCATTCTCTAAACTATTTAGACTGACACCATTGCTCTTCAATATTGTTGTTGTCATGTGCTGTTGCCTTGCCTGTGCCTCAAAGCGACCCTATGTACAAAAGCCCTAAACCCTGCTCTATCCTGTGTCAATCTCACTGTCTCTGACACACCTACCCCCATTACCCCAGTCACTGAATTAATCCATCTTATTGAGGCTTTTCCTCTGTTGTGCTGTCTCTCTACTCTCCCAAGCATGATGTCCCTCTCCAAGGACAGATCCTGCCTTGCAACATGTCCAAAGAATGTCAGACAAAGCCTCTGACTCCTTGCCTCAAAGGAGCAACCTGGATTCAACCTCTCCTAGATAAATCTGTTCCTTCTCTTAGCAGTTCATAGCATATTCAATACTCTTCTCCAGCACTACAGCTCAAAGGTATCAATTCTCCTTCTATCTTCCCTAGTCACTGTCCAGCTCTCTGATGCATAGCAAGTAATTACAAAGACCATGGCCTGAATCAGGTGCACCTTAGTCTCCAGACTAACATCTTTTCTTTCAGTACTTTGGAGAGGTCTCTGATAGCAGACTTTCCCAACACAACACATTTTTTTTAACTTCTTGGCTGCTGGTAGCAAGAGTGTTGATTGTGGATCAAAGCAAACTAAAGCTGTTAACAATGTCAATCTTTTCACTATCTATCATATGCTGC
>NW_006399819.1:7195190-7195750 GCF_000299155.1 Elephantulus edwardii
TGCTTTGAAAGAAATAGCAAAAAGTAAGGCCCAGGAATAGATGGTATACCAATTCACATATTTCAGCTAACCGATGCTGCCCTGGATGTGCTCACCAAGTTGTGCCAAGAAATCTGGCCAACTGACTGGAAGAGATCTATATTTGTTCCCATCTCAAAAAAGGGTGACCCAACGGAGTGTGGAAACTATAGAACAATCTCATTGATTTCACATGCAAGCAAGATTCTACTGAAGATTATCCAAAATGGACTGGAACAGCACATCAGCAGAGAATTGCCAGAAGTCCAGGCTGGGTTTAGAAGGGGTCATGGTACTAGGGATATGGTAGCTGATGTTAGATGGATGTTAGATGTTCGATGGATCTTGGCTGAAAGCAGGGAATACCAGAAGAATGTCCATCTGTGTTTCATTGATTGTGCAAATGTGTTTGACTGATAACAAACTGTGGCTGACACTGAGATGAAAGGGAATCCCAGAACATTTAATCGTGCTAATGTGAAACCTATACTTGGACCAAGAGGCAGTTGTCAGAACAGAGCAGGGTAACACTTCATGGTTCA
>NW_006399819.1:7196396-7198308 GCF_000299155.1 Elephantulus edwardii
ACAGGTCCTTGGAGAGGGACATCATGCTTGGGAGGGTGGAGGGACAACACAAGAGGGGAAGACCCTCCATGAGATGGATTGAATCAGTGACTGGGGTAATTGGGATGGGTGTGTCAGAGGCAGTACGTTTGACACAGGATAGAGCAGGGTTCAGGGCTGTTGTACATGTGGTCGCTATGAGTCGCAAACGACTCAACGGCACATAACAACAACAATCTATGTGGAAAGGAATAAATGTGGTTAACAAGAAACAATAGTTATTGGTGTCTACAGTATGCAATGATCCCTGGTGGCTTAGTGGTAAGAAAATGTGCTGCCAACACAATGCCAAGCAGTTCAAATCTACCAGTTGCTCCATGGGAGAAAGATGAGCAGTCTCAACCCATGTGATTTGTTATCAGGTGCTGTCAAGCAGAGTATTTCTATGAAAAATATTACAAGTGATCTTATAAACAGCTGACCAAAAACCTGGCCTATCCTGTGCTATTCTCATCATCTCTGACACATTAGATATCATTGTTGTCAAATCATCTCATTGGGGATATTCTTCTCCTTCGCTAACAGTTCATGTTTCTAAGCATGATGTCACTTTCCAAGGAATAGCCTCACCCAGCTACATGTCCAAAGTATGTAAGATGAAGCTTTATCTTTGCCTCCAAGGAGCACTGTGGCTGCACATTTTTCTAAAACATATCTATTTATTCTTTCGGTAGCTCTTGGAATAGTCAGCATTCTTCTCCGGCACCAAATTTCAAAGGCATCTATTCATCTGTTACCATTACTCATTGTCCAATTTACTGAAGCATAGCAGGTGACTGAGAAGGTCACGGCCTAAATCAGTAAGACTTTAGTCTTCAAACTCACATTATTGTTCTTCATAATTTTGGAGAGGTCCCTGACAGCAGCAGTCTTGCCCGATGAATTATATCTCTGGATTTCCTGACTGCTGGCACCATTAATGTTGATTTTTGATCAAAGTAGGATGAAATCATTGACAACTTCAACTCATTCTCCTTCTATCACAATGTTGATTATTGGTCCTGTGGTGAGGGCCTTTGTTTTCTTGATATTGTGAAGTAATCTAGATATAAGAAAGGCTTTAGTCCCTGATTTTCTGTAGCAAGCATCTCATATCTGTCTCACGTTCAGCAATCACAATTTTGTCATCTGCATAATGTAGGATGATGAGTCTTCCTCCAATTCTAAAGCCTCACTCTTCTTCATAGCCTGACCTCGAGTATTATTTGCTCAGCATACAGACTGAATAGATACAGAGAAAGGATGCAATCCTGACACACATCCTTCCTAATTTTAAACAATGCAGTGCTTTCTTGTTCTGTTTGGAGAACAGTTTATCTGTCTAGGTAAAGATTTCGTGCTTCCTATTCTTAGCGCTTCTGAAAACTTGCTGAAGTGTCAGCTGTGGGTTGGTTTCTAACTCGATATTACACAATAGCAACTAACACAACAGTATACAATGTGAATTGGAATAATAATTTTTTATCACAAATTCACCCACCATGGGTAAAAAGACAACAGAATAATTATATTCGTATTTAAGTGAAAGATTGTTAATAAATTTAGTAAGAAAAGTTTAAAAAAATCTCAGATTACAAAAAGCTTTATATGGGCTAAAAGAAACTAAGAGTTATCTAATCTATTACTACATAAAATAAGGTCCACACCTGATTGTTAGTTCATAAATTATTTTTTAATGATATTCAATGAGACAAAATATTTGTTCTAAAAGGTAAAGCAGCTTGGTCAGTAAGCACACATTCATTATGTCTAATATTTTATATCTTGGTAGTTAATGAGATTTTTCCCAAAAAAAGAACCAAGAGTGGTTTCTGTTCTAGTCCAACCTACTTATCTTTGTAAATATTTGGTGAGTGAAGATGATGTTAAATTT
>NW_006399819.1:7199095-7201829 GCF_000299155.1 Elephantulus edwardii
ACTTGACAAGGAGATTGGTCAGTTTCAACAATCTATAAGAGCATTTGCTAGTCTCACCAAAAATTAAATAGTTTTCTGCAAGCCAGGACAGGCCTCCAGTGTCTCTGAGGGCTCGCAGCTATAATTAAAATGCACTGGCACCAGTTTTTCTCCCAGACATTCTTCCTGGCCTAAGACTCCATCTCCTTGAGCTGACATGACTCAGGTACAGGTGATCATCTCTTTGCCCAGACTTGGCTGAGGGAAACTTGCAAAGGCCATGTTTTGACTGCAAAAGGGGGACTGATAGCACGAGAGCATAGTAGTGGTGGTGGCAACAGGATAGCCAGCATCACAGAAGTGACTAGAGGCCTGAGCTACAATATCAGATATTGGCTGGGAGAGTGTGGGGGGATAGTGGAGATTGATGACTATGTGAGGTGAGGTCAAAAAGAAGGAGTGGAAGTGGATGGTGGTGAGGCAGAGCTTGGGGATGGAACCAACTCACAGTTGCCAAAGGTAGGGACTAGCAACACTTAGTAAGTTAAATCTATAATGCAAAAGTATCTTCCATATTTTCCTTTTGGTAAAATGATTATCTGTCAGATAAAAACCTGAGCATCCAGATTAAAGCAGCCTATGAAACAGGATTGGATTGGCCATCTGCTTCAGAAATAACCGTCCTTCAAACACCCTATCCACAATAGAGCACACTTAGATTAGACTAGCAGATATACGCCTGAGGCTGAGCTCTCCAGTTGGCTCAAGAATGGCACCATTTGGTTCCAGGATAAGAAACAGTTGCAAGTAGAAGACACTAGTGATTGGAACATGGAATGTGAGAAAAATTAATACAGGAAAATTGAATATTAAGAGAGAAATAAAATACATAATTATTGACACATTGGTGAAATGAGATGTATTTGCATGGGACATTTTAGAATCAGGCAGTCATATGATCTACCATGCTGGAAATGAGAAGGTGAGGAAAATGGGGTTACATTCAGAGGGAAAAAGACTATTTCCAATACATCTTGAAATACAATGTTGTGAACAAGAAGAAAAAATATTCACACACATCCAAGGAATACCTATTAACACCAGCATCATTCAAATACATACACCAACAATCAAAGTGAAAGGAGGAAATAGATGATTTCTGCCAGCTTTTGCACTCAGAGATTAATTGAACATGCAGCCAGGATGAAGTGATAGTAATGGATTACAAGAATGCAAAAGTCGCCATGATATTCACAATTACTTGCTATGCATCAGAGAACTAGGCAATTAATAGTCTGGCAGAAGAGGAATTGATGCATTTGAGTTGTGGTGTTGGAGAAGAGTATTGAAAATACCTTGGATTGCCAAGAAAACTAAAAGATCTGTCCTGGAAAAGGTGTAACTGAGCTTCTCCTTGGAGGCAAGGATTTTGAATTTCACATACTTCCGGCATTTTGCCAGGAGAAAGATATCTTACTGGGAAAGATAGACAGTTTGGGAGAGGATGAGCTAGATTGACACAGTAACTGGGGTAATGAGAGTAGATGTATCAGATAAAGTGAAACTGGCTCATGTTAGAGCAGGATTCTGAGCTACTGTGCATAGTGGGTTCTCTATGAGTAATAGTTGACTCGACGGCACATAACAACCAAAACAATAGCCAGAACAATCAGAATCCTCTGCAGCCAGAAAACATGAAAGAGATCTTCCTAACCTCATGAAGAAGAGGCAGGAAAATGTAGGACATTCTTGGGACATCAACAGCAACAATGGCTGAAGTAGAGAATTGACATGAGTAGGACTTGGGGGGGGGGAGGGGAAAGCAAATATAGACATGACTGAAAACTTTGTTGGACAATTAAGTGGAGAGTCAATATTGGCAGCACTAAGAACTTTGTTGGAAAATTTGGGAGGGAAGATAATATTAGCAGGACTAAGAACTTGGAAATAGTGTTTTAGAGCCACAAGGTTCAAGGCTGAGATGTTTGCATACAAATTCTGGGAGCTGTCTTGATTGTATTCTGTTATTAATCTGTATTATAACTTTTGTATTCCCCAATATGGTTCCACCAGGATACCCATCCACTTCTACCCACTCCTTTCACATCTATCCCCATTGACCAGCCCTTGATCTAAAAGCTTATATATGAAGCTTCCTTGGCTTCTGTGATTCCAAACACATCAGCTGCTGGTAGTATTTTATGTTGGAATTTAATGTTTCCTGAGTGAAGGGGATGCATCCTGTAGAACTGGTGTGTAGATGGGTTTTTCTTGGCCCAATGGACCGAACTAATTCTGCGTGATTTTGGTGTCTTCAATATTAACCTGAGAAAGGGGCGGGAGTTTTATGGGCCCTTTAGCTGCCCAGTTTCTCCGCCAGTCATTCACTATCATACCACTATCATTCAGATATATACACCAACAACCAGAGCCAAGGAAGAGGATATAGAAGATTTTTATCGAATTTTACAATCAGAAGTCAATCAAACATGAAATCAAGATGTATTGATAATAATGGGTGACTGTAATGCAAAAGTTAGGAACAGAGAGGATTTAGTAGTTGGAAAACATGGACTTGGTGACAGAAATGGAGCTAGAGAGAGAATAACTGAGTTTTGCATAATCAATGATTTATTCATAGCAAATAAGTTTTTTAAGAGACATAAACAAAGGTTATATACTTGGACTTCACCTGATGGTATCCATAGGAATCAGATAGATTACATCTGTGGAAAGAACTGCTGGAGAAGCTCAA
>NW_006399819.1:7203540-7212361 GCF_000299155.1 Elephantulus edwardii
GAGTACCATGGACTGCTAGGAAAACAAACAGATTCATCCTGGAAAGGGTTAAACTGGGTGGCTCCTTGGAGGCAAGTGTTCTGAGGCTCGGTTTAACATACTTTGGACATGTTGTGAGGAGAGACCGGTCCTTGGAGAAGGACATCATGCTTCGGAGGGTGGAGGGACAGCGCAGGAGGGGAAGCCCTCTATGAGGTGGATTGATTCAGTGACTGGGATAGTTGGGATGGGAGTGTAAGAGACAGTGTGATTGGCACAGGACAGAGCAGAGTTTACAGCTGTTGTACATAGGGTCGCTATGAGTTGCAAGCGACTCGACAGCACATAACAACAACAAACAACAACAATATGGTTCTGTGTGGTCTGTGAGATATTGTACCATATTTTGTATCCAACAAAGCTGTAATATTGGTTTTGAGATGAGTTGAAAGTGGTTTGGAAGTGAGGGGGACAAGTCTGACCTCATGAGAATTGGTTTTGAGTTACTGATATTGTGGTCATGGATAGTTACTTTCTTTGATAAAAATCAGATATGGCTGTCTTCACGTGCTCCTTGCTTTTTTTACAGTAACTTTTTTTTTAATCTTTTCCCTTGGGTGCTGGATGGTATTCCTGTCTTTGAATGTACCACAATTTCTCAATCTTTTCATTTGTTGATGGACATTTGGGCTGTTTTCATGTTTTTACAATTGTGAATAGTGCTGCTATGAATTTCAGTGTACAAATCTCTATTTGAATCTAGTTCTAATTCCCTGAGGTTATATTTCTAGCAGTGGAATAGCAGAGTCATACAGAATTATTGTGTTTAGCTTTTTTGAGGAAACATCAAACTGCATTCGATAGTGGTTGTGCCATTTTAAAATCTTACCAAGAATATATGAAAGTTTCAATCGCTTCACATACTCTCCAACATTTATTGCTTGTCCTGTTAAACTTTGACACTGCTAATGGAGTGGGATGGTATATCATTGTTGTTTTGATTTGCATCTCTCTGATTACCAGAGACCTTAAGAATTCTTTCCTCCCATGTGTCTATTAGCTATCTTAATGTCTTCCTCTACAAAAAGTCTTTCCATGTCTTTTGTTCATTTTGTATTGGGTTATGAGGCTTTTTCTTTTGGAGGCTTTGTAGCATGTAAACTTTTGGTTATGAGACCTTTTTCTGAGATATTACTGCCAAATGGTTTGTGTGTATATGTGTAGTTTTTTCTACCCCAAATTAGTAGGTTTTCTTTTCACTGTATTAGAAAAAGCACACAAACAAGAAAGGATAACATCGATGAATGGGACCTTCTAAAGATTTAGTCCTTGTGTGCATTTAAATACACTTAAAAAAATTTTTTTAAACTATCTTATTTTTATAAACAATACTGACAATATACATATACCATCTGCTATCACATGTTTATACAGTAATCACAATACTTATTGTTGTTATTTGCTGTTCTGTTGCCTGAAACTCATAGCAATCCTATGTACAGCAGCTCTGAAGCTTTTCCTATCCTGTGCCAGTCTCACTGACTTTGACACACCAACATCCACTGATCCAGTTAACTATATCAATCCATCTCATCCAGGATCTTCCTCTCCTGTACTGTCCATTTACCTTTCCAAGCATGAAGTCCTTCTCCAAGGACTGATTCTGTTTACATGATTAAAGTATGTGAGACAAAGCTTCAAAATCCTAGTCTCCAAGGAAAAACTTGGTTTCATTCTCTCCAAGATACACCTATTTGGGTTTTTTTGGCAGCCCACGGTATGTTCAAGACTCTACTCTAGTACCACAACTAAAAGACATCTATTCTTCATCTGTCGTCATTATTCATTGTCCATCTCTCTGATGCATAGCAAGCAATTGCAAAAGACCATGGCCTGGATCAGGTGCACCTTAGTCTCAAGACTAACATCATTGCATTTTTCTGGAGAGGTCCCTGAAAGCAGATTTTCCCAGTGCAATTAGTCCATGTTTGAAGTATCTTGCAAACATATATTTCAAAGCTTCATGTACAGAAAAAGGTTTTAATGATTTATAATTGAATTAAGTAAAGAAATTATAAATTTCAAATACCTGCACTTTCACATATTTATTGAGAAATATTTTATATAATACCACAAGATGTTTATGTTATTTTTATATTAAAATGTCTTGTGAATGTACAATTTTCAGCAAAGGAAAATAATGGAAAAATACTGAATACATATTGACTACTTTCTGGTCTTTCTTTGATCAGACATTTACTCATAAGAGTTAATCTTTCCATTCTACATTCATTTATAAATACATATCATACAACATATTTGCATCATAGAAATCAGTTTTATAAATTTATCACTAGTCTAAAAATTTGGGTAGTCATTGAGGACAAATAACATGCTTGAAATGTTTGTATCTTGCAAATATGTATTTCAAAGCCTCTGGAGAAAGTTATGTACAGGTAAAATTTTTAATTATTTATAATTGAATTATGTGAAGAATTTATCAAATACATTTCAAATACCTGACGTTTCAACAACATTAGTAATAAATACTGAGAAGAACCCTATTGATCAGTAGGAACTAATTTATTAACTGGACAATATCTAAAGAATATTTAAAGTCACTGGGGAAAACTATTACACAATCTTCTTTGCCATAATCCAAAGATCTAATTATATTTCATGGTGAAATTTGCTAGCAAACTTTAGTTTCATTCCTACTTTGTCTTTAAATTTCTTTTTAATTATCTTGTAATATTTAAATGTTTCATGTTGCCTTAAATTAGTTGTGCATTTGAAGAACTCAGAGAATTATTATCATTGCTACTGTTATTATTTTGCTGAGAAAAAAACACAATAATAAAATTCATGTCTTTTAAAATAAATATTAATAGACTCTTTTTTAAAAACCAGAAAATAGAAGGGAGATATCAAGTATGTCAGAGATCAAGTATGCCAGAGATGGTGCATATGGCACAAGATAGGGCAAGTTTCACAATAGTTGTTCATAGAATCTCTGTAAGTTTTAGTCCATTTGAGATCATATAACAACAACAATAACAACAACCTTGTGAAGTATTGTTATGGGTTATCATTTTTATGTAGCCTTAATAGTGTCTTTACTGTGCTTGCATATTGGCCTGTACATCTATTATTTCTCTTTTTAATGACTAATAAATTTCATTGAGATGTCTTCTCCTTGCCCCTTCCCTGAGCCTCAGATTATTTGATTTCTTCAATGCTTCCCTGCAAACTCTCGGAACTGTATGTGGATGTATTAGCACGGTATTCCACTGTGGTGCTGCTCTAAGCTCTCCAGTAAATACTGTGGATTATTTAAACAGTTTTTATATACGGTTCCGGTTTGTACATTTTTATGTTGCTATACATATTTATAAGTTTTTAAAAGAATCATTTTGTTTACTTGTACAATTCAAATTTATTGGGAAATATGTATTTATGAATGTTTTATACCATATTATGGATTGCGTGAATGCTCTTTTACTTAGCCACAAACCTTTAGAAATTTCTTTGATAAAATGTTTGTACATTTTGTTTATGAGAAATACTTCACAAAGTTTACTTTCATAGATTTTCTCTTTTCATGTAAGAATAATATGGATCTCTCAATGATAATTTATATTTAAGTGTTAAAAATCATTTGGGAACTTTTTTCTAAAAACACATGGGATAGCGGTAAAACTAAATAGAAGTAATAATTCATGGCTACTAGAAAACAAGAACTTTTAAAGTGCTCTTCTACAATTTAAAATATAAAACTCTGAATTTCATTCACATTAATATTTATTGTATACCTACTTTGTTCTAGGTAACTGCTAAGAGAAAAAATGAGAAAACAAAAAATTAAAAAGACATTCACTGTTCTCCAGGAGTTCATGTTTGAACACCATTAACATTGCTTAAATTAACAGGTGAATAAATAATTGACATTATGAAAGCACTATAACACAATATTATTGCTGTTGACGTTATTGTTTTTAGATAGCCTCAAGTTGAGTGTGACCCATAGAGATTTTATGAATAATAGACCTGAACCCTGTTCTGTCCTATGCCATTCTCACACTTCTTAACACATTAGAGACCACTGTGACAGTTATTGTGATCATCTACCACCTGGTAGATGATCTTTCTCTCCTTCACTGACCCTCTGTCTTTCCAAGTGTCTTGTTCCTTTCCAAGGAATAGCCCCTCCTAGTAATATGTCCAATGTATGTGAAGCAAAGCTTTATCGTCTTTGCCTCCTAGGACCACTCTAGCTGTACTTTCTCCAGGACATCTTTGTTCTTTTGGAAGTCCATGGGATAGTAAGTACTCTTCTGCAACACTACAACTGAAAGGCATCAATTTTTCTGTCATCCTTATTCACTGTCCAGCTCTCAGATGCATAGCAAATGATGAGAAAGGCTATGGCCTGAATCAGATGCACCTTAGTCCTAAAATTGACATCATTGCTCCTCAAAAATTTGGAGAAATCCCTGACTGTAGAATTTTCCAGTATAATATGTATCCTGATTTCGTGATTGATGGTACCAAGGGTGTTGATGTTCTTTTCTGAAGTGATAAGTCTACAAAAGACTTAATAAGACGGATTGACACAGTGACTGCAACAGTGGGACTCTAGTGTGTCAGAGATGATGTGAATGGTACAGGATAGGACAGGGTTCAGTACTGTGTTCACAGGTTGACTAGAAGTCATATGTGACTTGATGACATAATAACAAAAAAAATTACTTTCTCTTTTTTCCTTTTCATGTGTTTTCTGATTTCCCCAATGGTTTACTTTGGTAATATTTTTGTTTTACATGTATCTTCCTGGCTTCTCCATTTCTATGACTCAAAAGGAAATAAAATTTTGAAGGAATTGAGTATTACCTCTGCAAAAACCTCCATCAAACTGGACATTCTTAGTGGTCTCTACATCACAAAATGGCATATTATCTACTAGCTTCATGTCCCAAAGTTTACTGAATCTTTATTACCAAACCACTCTTCACTCTCACCCATCACCAATTCCTGAATATCTCTAAAATGGACCATGTTCCCATCTCTACTATTGCCATCTATTCAAATCTACCATTTGATCTCTTCATAACTAACACTCATTCTTACAAGCCTTCTTTTGTCTCAGCCAAAAGCATCTTTACAAATAACATTCTAAACATATGCTGATTCCTTATACACACACTATTCTCGTATTCACCACAGGAAATTAAAACTTGCAGTTATTTACTGATGCTATTTGGATAAAGGCCAACATATTTCCACAATGGCTGCTGGATGCACAGGTGTACTGTACTCTTTCTCACTGTCTCCATAGTGACTAATGGACACACAAGCTACTAACAGACAAGATATATACCTTAAGGGGATGATTGCCCTTTGAAGAAACCCAGTACTTTGTCAAGCTATCTTAGTGGGGTAAGGATAGAAAGAATATCTCTGATATCAAGAAATCTATAGAATATCCATCAGGAGACAGTCACATATCATGGGCATGAAACAGTGAATAACATCCATTGCCTCAAAGGAGGCTTCTCCAGTTCCCTTTTATTACTCCTTTCTTTTCTTTTTTTTTCAAACATAGAGCATGTGTGTGTGTGTGTGTGTGTGTGTGTGTTTCTGTCATACATTTTCGTCCTTCTTTCTCTCACCCCTCTCCTCAACCCAGATTGATGTCATACATATAATGTCTAATCGTATACTCATTTCAGACAGTTCTTCCTCTTATCTGCTTTAATGCAGTGTTCATTACCTCTCTATTCTTTTCCTTTTATTACTCTTCCTACTACTTCTTTTCCTCAGCAATACTTGTATGTAGACAGTACAGCTTACTAATATATTATTCCCAGGAAAGTGGAATTCTGACATTTTTCCCAATATGTAAAATGATTTATGTATAGAATTAATATAATAGTGTACCTGGGATACGAGCTTCATCTCAAGGAACCTTGACTAATAATGATATTTGTTGTTCCAATCACTTTTGTCCTATTTCTTTTTTACTAATAAATAAAAGTTTCTCATGTAATAGGACCAATATCTGACTGTGCTTATCCTCAAATAGCTTTAATGAAGAATTAGCAGAATTATCTTTAGTAAAAGAGGTATAGCTATACACTATACCATAGGAGTTTTTCTCTCTGACACTGACCATCCAATTTTCTAAGCATGGTGTCTCTTTCCAAGGAATAGTCTCTCCTAGCAACATGCCCAAAGTATGTGATCCAAAGCTTCTCTCTCTTTCCCTCTAAGGAGCACTTTGGCTGCACTTTTTCAAGCTATACCTATCTGATATTTTATAGACTACAAGTGTATTCATACTTTTTATTTCCCCTCACATACTTTGGACATACAACAAAAATTTACCAGTCTTTAGAGAAAGACATTATGTGTGGAATGATAGAGGGACAGCTCAGGAGAGGAAGACCTTGGATGAGATGGTCTGATACAGTAACTAGGGTAATGGGGGTAAGCGTGTCAGAGTCAGTGATACTGGCTCAGGACAGGGTAGGCTCCAGAGCTGTTTTATATAGGGTCAGTATGAGTTGCAGGTAACTCAATGGCACATAACAACAGTTTGAACAGCTAATGAATTCAAGGTCATCAGGTAATGCAGGCCACTGGTTCTGTACAAAATCTTCCTCTCAAGTGATTGGCTGCTCCTCATGGAGTATTTTACAGAATTTAAAATCTCAACAAGAACACAATTATATAGTGTCAGATATCTGTATAACATCAGATATCATCAAAAGAATGACAATAACAGTTGTCAAACTAGAAAATCACTGGAGTTTAGTTTACACAGAACCTTATCCATTACTCACATCTTGGAAGAAGTGCAAACAAAATATTCCTTAGAAACGAAGATGGAGAGATTTTATTTCACGTATTTTTGACAAGTGATCAGGAGAGGTAAATCCCTGGAGAAAGACAACATGTTTGGAAAAGTTGAACCTTAAAGGTCAAACTCCTGCTACTAAGATGCTGCCAACTCAACAGTAATTATCCCATGGGTTTCTGAGATTGTAAATCTTTGTGGAAATACAGTGTTCATATATCTCCTATGAATGACTGGTGCATTAGAATTGCCAAAGTTTTGTTTAGCAGACAAATACTTTAAACACTATGGAAGAAGACTCAAGTAGATGGATTGATAAAGGATGTAACAATTGGCTAAAATGCAGCAGAGATTTTGAGTATGATGGTGCAGGAAAGGGCAGGGATTTGCTCTGTTGCACATGGGGTCACTAAATTTCAGAGTTATTTGAACAGTGGCTAATAACATTTGGAACATCAAATACACAGATAATATAGACAGTCAAGAAGTGAACTCGGGATACCTGCTTTAGGGAAGGCCTGGTATTCTTGAAGACATCGACCTCTTTTAGTGTCAAGGAACTTCCTAGCTCAGGTATGAGTCCAAATGCATGCACACCACTCCTGGGGGTTCTTCCTTGGTGGTTTTCAGAGTACTACCTCCCCCACTCTATTTTCTCCACTTTTATCTCCAGTGACATAAAAAGTATTATAGACCATACTCTAGGGAATTTTTTTCTTACATCTGATTACATTTAGAATGGGATTAATACCTTTCATAAGAAACATAAATACAAGCTATACACATGGATTTCACATGATGTGATGCATAGAAATCAGCTTGATTACATCTGTGGAAGGAACCATTGGAGAAGTTCAATATCAGCAGTAAAAACTAGGCCAAATGCTGATTGTGGAATAGACCATCAACTGCTCATATGCAAGCTTAAATTAAAATTATCGGTGGTATCGACAACAGGAGAGGATCAAATAGATAAATGGGATCTTCTAAGAATCAAATTTCTATGTACATCCAGAAATTTCTCCAACAGGGTAAAAAGGGAAGCCACAGAATGGGAAAAAAATATTTGGTAATGACATGTCAGATAAGGGACATATATCTAGAATTTGTAAAGTACTCAAGTACCACACCAAGATAAAGGTAAACAACCCAATTGAAAAATGGGTACAGGATATGAACTGACACTTTACCAAAGAAGACATTCAGATGGTAAACAAAAACACATGAAGAAATGATCAAAATCCCTAGAGCTAAGAAAGATTCAAATAAAAACAACTATGAGGCAACATCTCACCCCAGTAAGAATAGTAAAATTTAACAGAACCACAAACAACAAATGCTGGTAAGGTTGTGGAGAAACTAGAACCCTTATTCACTGTTGGTGGGAGTGTAAAATGGTGCAACCACTATAGAAGGCTGTATGGTGCTTTCTCAAAAAGTTGAAAATAGAAATACCATTTGACCCAGCAATTCCACTGCTGGGAATATGCCCCAAAGAGATCATAACTGACATCCAAGCAGATATATGCACACCCATGTTTATTGCAGCTTTGTTCACAATAGCAAGGAGTTGGAAACAACCTAAGTGCCCACCAACAAATGAATGGATAGAGAAGCTATGGTATATTCAGACAATGGAATATTACGTTGCATTGAAAAACAAGGAACTCATGCAATATCATTCAAAATGGGTGACTCTGGAGGACATTATGCTGAGTGAAGTATCCCAGTCACAAAAGGACAAATACTGCATGGTTCCACTGTTGTAAAACAGGACTGACCTTGGGGTTGCGAGAGACTGAGAAAGATGGGTTCAATAATGTATACTGTACTGAAACAGATGAGGGAGAAAAATGTTTAACATGGATATGTGATTAGGTATTTTTCTCATGACACGAATCTAGAGTGAAGGCTACAAGGTGGAGTAGACCTGGGGGAGAGTTTGTAAAACAATGAAAGAATTTTTCTTTTACTTTTCCAAGAGCG
>NW_006399819.1:7213726-7215137 GCF_000299155.1 Elephantulus edwardii
GAGGAGGAATAGTGGAACTGTATACACATTTACAATATTCTTCTTTACAATATTCAAAACCATTTATGAAAAATAGGAACTGCATTAGAACATGTGTCTCTGGATTGGAAATGATCATATTGTTAATATTTCTAGCCTTAAAAGATTATATAGTTCAAAGTAATTTGTTTAAATTTTTGCCTCTTTTCACAACTGGGATCTAGAGGCAAGAGAAAAGTCCAGAGAATGTCCAAAATTATTGGGGCAGCTGTTGCTGTCAGTTTTGGGCCTGTGTCAGGAAAAGGAAGTCTTACTCATAAACAATGCCACCCAAAGGTAATAAAGGAGGTCATAATTGCTTCCACTGTAGAAAGCTGGGCCACTTCAGTAGACAGTGTCACAGAAGAGAGCCACAGATAGGCAAGGGAATAGAGAAAAAGCTCCCACTCACTTGCTTTAAGTGTGGATCTGAAGGACACATGGCCAAGGGCGGCCCACATCAGGTCCTTGTGGCTGACAGGACTGACAGGCCCCAGCTCCCAGCTGGAAACTAAGGAGGACACTTCAACGATTCAGATCCTCCGAGAAGAGCCGTGGGTGAGCATTAACTTTATTGGTAAGTATATTCCTTTTCTCCTGGACACAAAAGCCTATTATTTGGTCCTAAAAGCCTTCAGAGGTCCCAACTCTTCTCACTATTTCTTAGTTGTTGGAATTGACGGAAAACCTCATAAGCAGTTCCTTACTTCACCTCTGCCTTGCATGTGTACTTCCGATCTCTAAAACAACCCGTGGTAGATGGAATTTGGTCTAGGACTTAAGAACAATAAATGACATAGTTGAGCCTCTACATCTTGTGATTCCCAACCTTTATACCATAATAGACAAAGTGCTAGTCAATAAGCCTTTTATTTTAAGAACTACCTTCCCTCTGTAGCTTGATTTGTGCCACTGTTAGAACCTCTACTTGGAATATTATTACTTGTAATTTTTGACTCATGTACTTTTAACTTGTTAGTTAAATTTTTGTCTTCTAGGCTGCAAAAGTTCCATGATGCATCTTTAAGGATATGAACATGTATAGCTAAGCACAACTGATAACAGTGCATCTAAATTCCAAAATCAATCTCCACAATAGTCTACGTGTTTTCGATTGCCAAAGGGGCCCTTTAGAGTAGTGAGAGAAGATCTTTACCCTGAAACTTACAGCATCCCTTTTCAACAGGAAGTAGCTAAGAGGATACACTGTCCCCTTTTCCTTATGAATCAGGATGAAATCTGTCTCAGGGAGGAGTGATAGGGAATGGCAAATGACACACTGACAAAGGAGATTAATCAGAACTGTCTTTGACAAGCACTGTGGCAATGGGACAATTAAAACAGACTTTCAAAGGGAAAAAAAAGAGGAACGAACTGGGGGGGGTGTAGAGAA
>NW_006399819.1:7215572-7218417 GCF_000299155.1 Elephantulus edwardii
TTTAAAAAGACCAAAAAACCCCCTAAAGATTGTCAAATCATATCCAAAGGAATCAAAATTTGACATTGAGTCTATATCTCATGAATTTAAAAAACTTACTCAGGAATAGATTTGAGGCCTTGAACACTAATTAATGAAGACCAGATGAGCTGTGGGAGGATAGCAAGAATATCCTCACGAACAATGCAAAACATCACTAAATAAAAGAATTAAATGGATATCAGAAGAGACTGAATATTGCACTAGAGCACCAAGAAGCCACAGCAAAGGGAAGAAATAAATACACTAAGAAGCTGACTAAAAGATTTCAAACAGCTGCTCTGGAAGACAAGGCAAAATATTATAATAAAGTGTGTAAGGAGCTGGAATTGGAAAATCAAAAGGGCTGAACTCGCTCAGCATTTCTTAAGCTGAAAGAACTAAACAATAAATTCAAGCCACGAGTTGCAATGTTTAAGGATGTAGTGGGCAAGATGTTGAATGATTCAAGAAGTATTAAAAGCAAAATGGAAAGAGTATACAGAGTTATTGTAGCAAAAAAAATATGGGTGACACAGAAGAATTTAAAGAAAAAACATATAAGCATGAGGCAATAGTGATGAAGGAGGAAGTGAAGGCTTCTGTGAAGGACTTGGCAAAAAAATAAAGCCTTAGGAGTTGATGGAGTACCACTTGACCTATTTCCGCAAACAGATGCTGCCCTGATGGGCTCATCAAGTTGTGCCAAGACATCTGGAGGACAACTACCTGACAAACTGACTGGAAGAGATCCATATTTATTCCCATTCCAAAACAAGCTGACAAGATAGAGTGTGAATATTATCAATCAACATCACTAATATCACACAGTAGCAAACTTCTGCTCAAGATTATCCATAAAAGACTTGAACAGGACATTGACAGAGAACAACCTGAAATACAGACTGAGTTTAGAAGAGGTCGTCGCACTAGAGACATTATTGCTAATGTCAGATGGATCTTGGGAGAAAGCAGAAAGTATCAAAGAATATCTGTGTTTCATTGACTATTCAAATTAATTTGATTGTGTAGTTCTCAATAAATTTGAATCACCTCAACAACAGTGGATTTGGGTTTGGTTTTATATACCATATTGACTTAGGTGCACCTGATCCAAGCTATGGCTTCGAAGAAGACTATGGTCTTCTCAATAGCTTAGTAGGCATCTCAGAACTGGACAAATGAGGATACCAAAGTAAGAATCAATATGTTTGAGTTGTGGTTCTGGAAAAAGTATTGAAAATACCATTGATTGCTTGGAAAACAAACAGGTCTGTCCCAGAGAGGGTGAAACCAGATTGCTCCTTGGAGGCAAAAATTTTGAAACTTTGTTCCATATGCTTTGGGCATGTTGCCAGAAGGGACCAATCCATAGAGAAAGATATCATGCCTGGAAGAATAAAGAGTCAGGAAGACCCTGAATGAGATGGGTTAACACAGCAACTGTGGAAATGGGGTCAAATGTGTCAGGAATAGTGACAGTTAGCTTAGGACAGAACAGGGTTCAGAGCCATTGTTCATATGGTCAATATGTATTGTAGTTAACCCAAGAGCACATAACAACAAAATTCTCACTTTTTTTTCTTTCATATATTATTGGATGTTACATGATGGGCTGCTAGAAGAAAGTTTAATAGTTTGAATCTATCAGAAGCTCCAGGAAAAACAAATATGAAGTCTCACCTCCTTCCTCTTTCCATAAAGATTTACAGCCTCGGAGAGTTGATGGTGGATTTCCATGAGTTGGACCTAAATAAAAGACAATTATTATCTTCTTAGTACTAGTCTTTTTATATCTATTTTAGTATATCTATATTCATTTTCATTGTCTGAATGTCATTCTTCAAAAGCAAACAATAAACCACGTCTTTTTGCAAATTACAAGGATTTTTCAAATTCCATAGTTCTATGAAGAGCAACGATGTCAGTTTGGAGACTAAGGTGTGTCAGATACAGGTCATGATCTTTGCAATTACTTGCTATGTGTCAGAAAGCTGAACAATAACTAGGGATGATAGAAAGAGAATTGATTCCTTTGAGCTGTGGTGCTGAAGAAGAGTGTTGAATATATCATGAACTGCTAGGAGAACAAACAAGTTCATCCTGGAGTGGGTGAGACCAGGCTGCTGCTTGAAGGCAAGGATTCTGAAGCTTTGTATGACATACTTCAGACATGTTGCAAGGTGAGATCCGTCCTTGGAGAGGGACATAATGTTTGGGAGGATGGAGGGAGAGCACAAGAGAGGGAAACCCTCAATGATATGGATTGATTCAGTGACAGGTAATGAGGGTGGGAGTGTTGGACACAAAGATTACTACAGGATAGAGCATGTTTTAGGGATATTTTACATAGGGTCGCTATGAGTCTCAGGTGATTTGATGGCACATAACAACAACAATATAGTCCTCTTGCGCGTTTGTCTCTTATGTTCGCATCTGCATTATGTGGATGACACAACCCTGCTTGCTGAAACTGATGAGGACCTGAAGCACTTGCTGTAAATGGTCAAGGACTGCAGCCTCCAATATGGGTTGAGGCTCAATGTCAAGAAGACAAAAATTCTCACCACTGGACCAAATGGCAGCATCAGGATGAATGGTGAAGAGATTGAGGTTGTTCACACTTCAGTTTGCTTGGCGCCACAGTCAACATTCTTGGCAACAATAGCCAGGAAATTAAAAGACATATTGAGATGGGAAAGCCTGCTGTTAGGGGCCTCTCCAAAGTACTGAAGAACAATGGTGTCTCTCTGGAGACTAAGGTGCATCTGATACAGGTCTTTGCAATCACTTGTTATGTGTCAGAGAGTTGGACAAAGACTAGGGA
>NW_006399819.1:7229615-7234059 GCF_000299155.1 Elephantulus edwardii
TATATACCTGGATTTCACCTGATGGCATGCATAGGAATCAGATCGATTACATATGTGGAAAGAACCGCTGGAGAACTAAATAACTTAGTGCTTGTTAATTACTGAGTCAAATACTTCTGTTTAGTATTCTAACTAGTGTTATAATACTGATGATCTAGCAAGTGTGGAGCAGCACTGGCAAGTCAAGGGAAGATGGTTCTAATCCACCAGCTTCTCTGAGGGAGGGAGATGGGAAATTCCATGCAATTTACATTCTCTGAAAGCCTGCTGGAAGGTCAGCTATAAATGGGTGCCAATTTGATAGCACACAATAATGAGAGTCACACAAATATACCAAGTAAAATCAACTAATTTGCTATATTTTAAACAACTGTATATAGCAAGAACTAAAATAATCTTAGAATTTCTGACTAGATAAGCAGATATATATAATATAGTTCGGAAGATTTTTAAAAAGACAAAAAGCACTTAATTCAAAATAATGTAAGTTAATACAATGAGTGAAAACATGTTAATTAGAATTCAAAGCATTGCATAAAATTTCCTGTGAGAACAAATTTTGTTCATGTGAAAGAAAATGAAGTAATTTACTATAAAAAGAGAGGAAAGAGTGTAAATGAACACTAGATGACATATTCCAAGTAAACTCATTTACTTTAAGCTTATTTTTCAGAGACAATCCTCTTTCTTATCTAGAGAAACTTGTAACTGAGATAGTGAAAGAAAATTTTAATAAATTAAAAAAATCAGCATTCTGCCAAAAATGAGCTTCAACAGCCAACCTGTTAGAATTGCCATGTGCCAATTTTGTGAGAGTCACTGTGTCTTATAATGTATGAGAAGAGATAAGTTATTGGACATATTTTCTTCCTTCATAGGTGTTTTAATTTAGTAAGAAAGATAGTGTGTTTATGAATATTTTAATATAGTAAATATTAAAAGTCATTTATTGCTAAAAATAAGAAGAGCATTAGTAGTTTTCAAAGAAGGAAGGATTCTATATAATTAGGGGAGTAATGATCATCTAAGTTGGAGCTCAAAAGTTAATTTTGATTTTAAAAGAAAATGTAAACTAGAAGCAAAGGCATACAAAGAAGGCTATAGCTGTGAGATGGTAGAACTGAGTAGATGTCTTTAGCATATGTTTGGAGGAGAAGAAAAAATTGCCTAGAGGAATTGCAAAGTACTCTAAATTGTTTATCCTTACTTTACAGATCAGGAAAGAAATTTAAAAGTCAAACGGAAAAAAGTAGAAATCATTATATTTATTTAGGAGTGCAGATGCTGGAGAGGAAAGAGGAAAACCAAACCAAAACAATATAAATCAAGATTATCTTTGATACTACAAACTTCTGAGGGAATTACAATGATAGATTGTTAAAAGGTTCATGTAAGTTCTAGAAGATGTACCCCAGGGCCTGACTAGCTTGTACCACTTAGATATTCAGAAGGATGATGAAAAGAGATGGACTAGAACACTCAGACACTTACCATGACCTATCTCAATTCTCATCAAGTTCACTCTTTAGCCTGTTCATTACTGATTAGATGCCACTAATCAAATTTGAAACCAAGATGTCTCCTAGGGATTACTCTTGTAGACATACTAGTTGAAATTGCTTTCAGTGAAGGATAATTGACAGTCTTGAAGATGCTGGTTCTGGCCTTGGTAATAGAGGCATAAAGCTCCATTTTAATGTTGGTAAGGCCAGTCTTATTGTCACAAACCTCAGAGAAGATATAAAAGACTCAACTTACTAAAGTGATATCAGTTTCAATAGGTAGCTATAGCCCCATTTTAAGATCGTGTTGTATAGGAAACATTTCTACAAGGTAGATAAGTCATATTGTCTTCAGGTGAAATAAGATAAAAAAGAATAAATAACCCTAGTTCTGTTATTTCAACTGAAAGCTTAAGACCTTTAAAATATGGATGTTAAGTCACAGAAAGTATTTATCTTTTCTGTATAAAGGATCACTAAATCTCAAATATCATAAAGTAGTATTTAAAAAAAATACATTTATTTTCTTATAAAAGGCAGAATGTCATTAGAATGCTATCTATTTACATATATGTTTTCCCATACATCTCAATGTATTTAAAAGCATAAATTAGTGCTTTAAATATGCATCACAGGCTACACAGAGCACATAACAACAATAGCATTCTATGACAGGTATGGAAGCAGGAGTGGCATCTACTTCCTAAGCAACGTGCCTCTGGAAACTTCAGACCTTTTGTTCATAGGGTCACTATGAGTTGTGCTTGACTCGAAGGCAATCAACAATAAAAACATACTCTAATAGAGTTGAGTAAATAGAGAAAATATTCCAAGCTTTTAAATTATTTTTATCTTCAATAACTGACCAAAACGCAAAATGTCAATCATATTTCCTTCGCTATGTACTATAATTCTAATATAAAACACCTGCTGTTTCACAATTTGATTGTAGAAGCATGTTAGATCAATGATATTGACTTAAGAGTCATTCATTATTCATATTAAACTTTATTACCCACCTTTCATATAGAGACTAATTATTTAGATGGGCAACCACAACAATCTAAATTAATATTAGGAAAATAGAACATTTACCCTGAGGCAGTGAAATTGGAGTTTGTCAAGAAGCTGATCTGAGGCAGTTCTAAACTACAAAATGCCTAAAATTGGTCATTAAAAGAGGAACTTAACAGTCATTGTTTCTCACTAGAGCTTAATTAAATACCACTAATGAAGGCTGCATTGTCTTGTAGAATCTGCATTTTCCATTTGCAGAAAATAGTTTATAAATGAAAGCTGTCAAAAGGGCTTGACTTACTGACACTATCCAATTGAAGGCTTCTAATTGTGTAGTCTCTAAAGAAATAGCACTTATTACCGTGTGATCATCCCAACTAAAGGATAGGATTCTGTGACCATAGCTGCTGGCTACTCAACAAAGTTGTAGCTTCAAGAACCAGATAAACAAAGTCTCTAAAGAAAGGCCACATTAAGCTCAAATTATCTTTCCATTGAGGTAAGGTAACTTCTTTGCTGCTTAGGCAAAATCAATAGAGGATTGGTATATATCCTTTTGAAAATTAGCTTGTTGGGCTAGCAGGGTCACATAAAGATAATTACTCAAAAAATTGTCACAGCAACTCTCAATAATGAAATACTTTCCTATTATTATGCTGACACTTGTGGTTTCATTTAATAACTAAAAAAATCTACCCGGGGGGTTTTTTTTTTTGTTGTTGTTTTTTACATCCTATTCAAGGTGTTTTTATGTAGAATAGCTACAGCAGATAGAAAAAATGAAGTAACAACTAAACAAAAGATTTCAAAGGGCTTTTAGCAAAGACAAAGCAAAGTGTTATGATGAAATGTGCAAAGGCAGAGGGCTAGAAAACCAGAAGTGAAAAGTGTTTAACATTTATGAAGGGAGGAAAAAACAAACCTGGGGAAACAATTCAAGCCTTGAGTTACAATACTGAAAGGTTCTATGGGCAAATATTGAATGTCTCAGGAAGCTTCAAGGAAAGAGTAAAGAAACACACACAGGCTGTGTGCCAAAGCAAAAAGAAAGAAAAAAAAATTGACACTCCACCATTTCACGATGTAGTGCATAATCAAGCATAAATTGAAGAAAGAAGTATACTGACCTGTTGCTGTTGTTAGGTGACATTGGGTCAACGATGACAACAGGTCTGAGCTTCACTCTGTCTTGTGCTAACCTCATCATCTTTGATATGTTACAATATGATACAATGACTATGTCAATTCATCTTATTGGAGTTCGTCTTGTTTTCAACTCTTTATCTTTCCCAGCATGCTGTCCTTTTCCCAGGACGAGCAAGACCTGACAACCCACCCAAAATATGTGAGATGAAGTTCACCATCCTTGACTCTGCAGAGTGCGCTGGTTGCACTTCCTCCAAGACAGATTTGTTTGTCCTTTAACAGTCCATGGGGCTTCAAAGGGTATTCAGTACTCTTTTTCAATGCCACAAATCAAAGGCATTGTTTCTTCTGCCATTCTTATTAATTGTCCAACTTACTAACATAGAAGAAGTAATTTAAAATACCATGGAGATGAACCTTAGTTTTTAAATTGACATCCTTGCTCTTTAGTATTTCAGAGATGCCCTTGACAGTTTCCCAGTGCAACATATCTTTTGATATTTGGATTGCTATTAATTAAACTGTTGATTGTGAATCCAAGTAAAATGAAAGTGTTGCAAATTTTAGTCTTTTTCCAATAAAATAGTATTAATATCACAGGAAAATAAAATCTTGCTGAAGATCCCTAAAAAACAGCTACGTCAAGAGGAAATGACCATATATTTAAGTTGGATTCAAAAGGGCCACTGTTGTAGAATGGGACTGTCCTTGGGGTTAGGGAGACACTGAGTAAGATGGGTTCAATAATGTATACTGCACTGAAGCAGAGGAGGGAGAGA
>NW_006399819.1:7234159-7241459 GCF_000299155.1 Elephantulus edwardii
GTGTGGCTCCTTGGAGGCAAGGATTCTGAGGCCCCGTCTAACATACTTTGGACATGTTGTAATAACCATAACAAAGAGTTGGAAACAACCTAAGTGCCCATCAACAAATGAATGGATAAAGAATCTGTGGTATATTCACACAGTGGAATACTATACTGCATTGAAAAACAAGGAACTCATGCAATATTATTCAGAATGGTGACCCTGGAGAACACTATGCTGAGTGAAGTATCTCAGTCACAAAAGGACAAATGCTGCATGGTGCCACTGTTTTAAAGCAGGACTGACCTCAGGGTTGCAGGGAGACTGAGAAGGATGGGTTCAATAATATATGCTGTATTGAAACAGAGGAGGGAGAAAACTGTTTAAGAGGGAAAATTATTAGGCATTTTTGTCATGACAGGTGTCCAAAGCCAAGGCTGTATAGTGGTGTGGACCCCGGGGTAGGGATTGTAAAACAATGAAAGAACTTTTCTTTTACTTTTCCAAGAGGATAGTGTACTAGGGGGAAGGGTTAGGAGGGGAGAAAAGTGCAACAATGAATGAATGGAAATCCAAAGTCTCTGTAAATTTTCATTGAAATTAATAATAAATTAAAAAAGAAAAAAGTGCAACAATGAATGAAAATCCCAAATCTCTGTAAATGTTCATTAAAATTAATAAAATAATTAAAAAAAAGAGCCCAGTGATTGCAGCAATCCCTATTTAAGTCTGTCTGGTTGGGGATCTTCCTCTCTTTTGCCATCTCTCCACCTTTCTAAGCATGATATCCTTTCCAACAAATAGCCTCTCTTGGCAGCATGCCCAAAATACGTGAGGCGAAGTTTTTATTTCTTTGCCCTTGAGGAGCTCTCTGGCTGCACTTCCTCCAAGACATATTTCTTTTTTCTTTTGGAAGTCCATGGGATATTTGATTAGAGATTGATCTTTGATTTATTGTTGTTATTGTGTACCATTGAGTCAGAATCAATCCATAGCTGACCTTCTGGCAGTAAATCAAACAGAAGGAGATTGAACAGCTTTCTCCCATGGAACAGCTGGCGGATTTGAAGTGCATGCCCTAGGGATTTCAGTGCAACTTCTTGCCACTATCATCAAAGTGTGTGTGTGTAGTGCAACTTCTTGCCATTATCACCTAAGTGAGAGAGTGTGTGTGTATGTATACGTTATATAATATATATACTGACATAGCTGATGCTTCAGGAAGCTTTCAGTAGGAGACGAATGCCCATCTCTCTTCCATGGAGTAGCTGGTATATTCAAACTGCATGCCTTCAGTTTAGCAGTGCCAACCCCTTAAGTTACCAGTTACTAGAGCTCATGCATGTGTGTGTGTGTGTGTGTGTGTGTGTGTGTAAATTATTTCAGAAATTTTTTAATGCTAATTTTACTACTTCATTTGAGTATTCTATTTTTCATAAACTTCTTTGATCACAATCTTTGCTTTTCTTAACCTATCTTTTACATATGCCATTTGCTTTCTGATATTGTATATTCTTTCAGTAATTCTTTTTTTAAATTATCTCTCTCTCATTTTACCTGATGTAATATTTAAGGATTCTTCTGTGGTGTTTATTTTATGTTCTCTTCGTTCTAATTTAAAATGATATATTTTATACATACAATTTTATTTTTACCTGTTTTTTTATTTACATATCTCATTGTTGGATTTTTTTATTATATACTTATACTTACATACTCAGTTATCAGCTATTCACGTGCAAGGTCAAACTGAAGCTAAAGAAAATGAAAACAAATCCATAAGAACAAAAATGTAACTCTGTATCTATACCACGCGAGATTAAAAGTCATTTCAAGAACAGGTTTGAGGTCTTGAATATTGATGTATGAAGACCAGACAAGCTGTGGGATGATATCAAGAATATCATCCATGAAGAATGCAAATGGTAATTACAAAAAAGGAGAAAGAAAATCCAAGGTGGATGTTAAAAGACTCTGTGAATATTGCACTAGAAATCTTAGAAACAAATACAAAGGGAAGAAATCAAGAATCTAAAGAGTTGATTTCAAAGGGCAGCTTGAAAAAACAAAGTGAAGTATTATAATGAGATGTGCAAAGAACTGGAGTCAGATAAATCAAAACGGAAGAACTAATTCAGCATTTTTCAAGTTGATGGAACAGAAGAACAAATACAAGCCTCTAGTTTCAATACTTAAAGACGCTGTGGACCAAATACTGAATGATACAGGAAGCATAAAAAGAAGATGGAAGTGGGGGAGACTGAGAAATATGGGATAAATCATGTATACTGCATTGAAACAGATGAGAGAAAGAACTGTTTAAAATGTATATATGATTAAGTATTATTGTCATGACATGAGTCCAGAACAAAGGCTGCATAGTGGAATGGATTTGGAGGGGAGGGATTGTATAACAAAGAAATAATTTTTCTTTTCATTTTCAAAGAGAAGAACAAAAGTGCAACAATGAATGAATGGAAATCCAAAATCTCTGTAAATTTGCATTAAAATCAATAAAAAAGATGTAATAAATACTTAGAACCACTATAACAAAAGAATTGATGAACACAGACAGAATAATTTCATGAAGTAGTACATGGTCAAGCATCAATATTAATAAAGGAGTATGTTCAAGCTACTCTGAAGGGATTGACAAAAAAAAATGATGTCTCAGGAATGGATAGAATACAAATTGACATGTTTCAACAAATAGATGCAGCCCTGGATGTGCCCTCAAAGCCATACTAAGAAGTTTGGAGGGTAACTAACTACATCACTAACTGGAAGAAATCCATATTTATTCCCGCTTCCAAATCAGGTGATTTAACAGAGGATGGAAATTACAGAACATTAACTATCAGTAATACCACATGAAAGCAAAGTCTTGTTGAAGATTATCCAAAAATGAGTAGAACAGTACATCAATAGAAGACTGCTGGAAATAAAAGCTGGTTTTAGAAAAGGCTATGTCATTAGTGTTTTAACTACCAATATCAGATCTATCTTAGTTGAAAGGAGAGAGTACCAGAAAGATATATATTAGCGTTTTATCCATGAAGCAAAGGCATTTAACTTTGAGGATCACAATAGAGCTAACATTGGGTCACAATGGAGCTAACATTGAGAAGAATGGGAATCCTAGAATATTTGACTGTGTTCATGTGAAAGCTATATTTGGACAGGGAAGTTGTTGTTCAAACAGAGTAAGCTAACACTGCATAATGCAAAATCAAGAAAGGAGTATGTCAAGGATGTGTTCTTTCTCCATACCTTTTTAATCTATATGAAGAATAGATTATTCAGAAGGATGTGCTTTATGAAGAAGAATGAGGTATCAGGATTGGAGGAAGACTCATCAACAATCAACATCAGGCAGACAATACAACCTTGCTGGTCAAAACTGAGGAGGACTTGAAGCATTTGCTACAGAAGGACAGGGGCTGAAGTCTTTTATACGGGTTGTATCTTAACATCAAGAAAACAAAAATTCTTGCTGCTGGGCCAATTGGCTTCATCACCATAGATGGAGAAAAGATGGACATTGATAACAATTTCATCTTTCTCAGATTCACAATCAACACTCTTGGCACCAGCAGTCAGGAAATCAAAAGACAAACACCTTTGGGAAAGTCTGCTGTCAGGAACCTCTCTAGAGTGCTAAGGAGCAATTACATCAGTGTAGAAACTAAGGTGTACCTGATTCAGGCCGTGGTCTTCACTGTTGCTTGCTATGCTTCAGAGAACTAGACAATGACTAAGGATGATAGAAGAATTGATGTCTTTGAATTCTGGTGCAAGAGAAGAGTATTTAATATACTCTGAACTACTAAGAGAACAAACAGGTCTGTCCTGGAAAGGGTGAAACAAAGTTGCTCTGCCGAGACAAGAATCTTGAAACTCCATCTCCCATACTTTAGACATGTTGCAATGAGGGACTAGTTTTTGGAGAAGGATATCAAGAGATCAAGACTCTGGATGTTGACACAGTGAGTGTGGCCATTTGGACAGATCTGTCAGAGGTGGTGAGGTAGGCTCAAGATAGGGCAAAGTTCAGAGCTATTGTTCACAGAGTCAGTATGAATCATAGTTAATTCAATGACACATAACAACAACAATTTTTCAAGATAGTAGAAACTAGTTTGCTACATTTTTCATCTGTTTGTGTGTTTTCGTTATATGTAAAAATGTGGAGTTTTTTTATGTAAAAAGAAAAAATCTCAACTTTGAGGGAAGGACAGGATTCAGAAAAGCTTTTCTTCCTTCCTTTTTTTACCCCCTCCATAAATACTTTTGTTTTCCTTCAGTGTTGAAAATTATAATGGCTTGTTTGCTGAACTTCTAGCCCATGTCCCTTCTTCTCTCCCAATTTTTCTAAACTTTTCTTTTATTTAAAGTTTGTTGTCTCTATCTGCCTCAGTTGAGATTCAACTTCCAGAGATTCTCAACATGAGGCTCTAGTCATTCTGAGAGTTTGTGGAAGCAGACTGTTCCTGAGTCCTCATCTTATTTCGATAGGTGCTTCTGGTTTTATGTACTCACTGGTTTTGGCATAAGTAATATTTTTAATGTGACATATATCTTCAATTTAGCACTTTCTCTCAGGTGGCTTGCTGTACTTCCATTCTTTCTATACTTTTTGTACCAGAGTTTTACATGTTCTCAGGCACCTAGATCCACTCAATGATGTCTCTCCTGATGTTGTGGTTAGGTGCCATTGTTGTTGTTTTTGTTGATTGCTGTCAAGTCAAGCATGACTCATAGCACCTCTATGAACAAAAGACCTAATGCCTTTTCATAACTATTGTCATTTCTCTAAGTTCATAAGTTTCTAGAAGCATGTGGTTTAGGAATTGGATGCCACCACTCCTGTTTCCAAACTTGTTTTACAACTGGGAGCTCCACCACACACTGCCCACATTGGGAAAACATTCTGGTATTTGGGTTTCTTTATTTTTTTTAGATTAAACAGATTGTATTATAATAATAGCATTGATTTCATAAGGTCCATGTAAACATAAATTTACCTGGCACAGATTTTTTTAAATGTTACCATCAAGTCAGTTATAATTTGTTGTAACTACAGAGTGGAGTAACACTACTTTATAGGGTTTCCAAGGTTCTAAATATTCTTTTTTTAAAATACTATGTTATTTACAAAGTGTGAATACATTGTTTTTCACGCAAGATCTTTTCCATGTCCTTCAAACACACATCACCATCCATCAAATTGTGTGACCTTATGATAAACCCCATTTTACTCCCTACCCATCACATCTCTGCTTCTACCCTTCCACCCTCCTTGGATCCTCATACTCATTCTACAATAATGGTTTTATACAATATTTGTCCTTGTAGGACTGAGTTAGGTCACTCAGGATAATGCTCTTCAGTACCTCCCAAGTTAGGTAGTAATTTACAAAATCATTTTTCCTTCCTGTTGGCTGCTTAATATTCCATTATATGAATGTACTATAGTTTTTCCATGTTCTTGCAATGGTTAATAAATAACACTCCTATGAACACTGGTGTACAAGTCTCTATTTGTGCCTCAATTCTCAATTTCTCAGGGTGTATTCCAAGTAGTGGAATAACTGGGTCATATGGAATGCCTATGTTCGGCTTTTTGAGGAAGCCCCAAACTGCCTTCTATAGTGGACGTACCATTGTACAATCCCATAGACAATATATAAGAGTTCCTATCTCTCCACATCATTTCCAACATTTATTACTTGCTGTCCTGTTAAACTTTGCCACTGCTACTAGAGTGAGATGGTATCTCATTGTGGTTTTGATTTGCCTCTCTCTTATTGCCAGTGATTTTTGAGCATTTCTTCATGAGTCTGTTGACCATTCTAATATCTTCCTCTGTGAAAATTCTTTCCATGTCTTTTGCCCATTTTGTAATTGAGGCATCTGTAGTTTTCTTCTGGAGTCCCAGGAGTATTCTGTAAACTTTCTCTATGAGACTTTTGTCTGAGATGGTCTTGCCAAATATTTTCTCCAGTAGGCTTTCTTTGTAGCCTGTTGGAAAAAGGTTCTTTGCTAATGGGGATTTTATCTTTAGAAGTTCCCATTCATCAATTTTATCCTCTTCAGATTGTGCATTTGTGGTTGTATTTGGCAGTCTCTTTATACCATAGACTAGATCTTCTAAGCTTGATCCTGGTTTGTTTTTTATGAACTTTATGATTTGAGGCTTTATTCCCAGGTCTCTGATCCACCCTGAGTCAATTTTTTTGTATGGTGTGAGATGTGGATCTTGTTTCAGCTTTTTGCAGGAGCAGTGCAGTTTTGCCAGCACCATTTGTTGAAGAGGTTTTCATGTCCCTATTTGATAGGTTTTTTTTTTCCTTGTCAAATATCTGGGTTCTCAATTCTGTTCCATTGCTCTATGTGTCGTTGTACTAGTACTGCTTTGTAGTAAGTTTTGAGGTTTTTGTCAACTTACAGAAATCTCATGTACAATAGATCAAAACAGGATGGAGCCTTAATGCTATAATGATACTTGAATCTCTTGTTACCGCCATTGTGTTAGTCCATGTTGTTGAGGGTCTGTTTTACACTGACTCTCTGATTTACAAAGCATGTTTTCCTCCAGGAACTGAACTCCTTCTGACAACATGCCCTAAGTATGCCATTGTTGTTGTGTGCCATTTAGTCGGAACCGACCCATAATTGACCATCCAGGCAGTTTTCAGAGGCAGTAAATTGCACAGGAGGATCTTGTCCATCTTTCTTCCTTGGAAGAGCTGGTGGATTCAAATTATGTGTTTTGGTATTGCAGCACAGCTTCTTACCACTAAGCTACCAGAGCTCTCAAATAATGGACCCAGAAACCACTGGGATTCTAACCCAGATCTCCTGTTTTAATCAGCTGATTCACAGTGCCTGCTTAGCTTGCATTTCAATATTATTTGGTCTTCTGACCCCCTGATAATTATTCTCTACTTTCTTGTATTTTATGATCCAAGGGCTATCTTGTTCCTAGTTCTATTATAAATATTGGCAATGGATTTTGACTTCAAGTTGTTTTTTATGCAGACATTCACAAAGATTGATAAACAATACTGTTACCACTGCCTTAGCAGGATCTATGCCAACACCTCTATCAATAGTAATTAAAATAACTTGTTATTGTTGTGGTTGTTGTTATGTGCCTTCGAGTCGCCTGCGACTCATAGCGACCCTATGTACAACAGCCCTAAACTCCGCTCTGTTCTGTGCCAATCGCACTGTCTCTGACATTCCCATCCCAAATATCCCAGTCACTGAATCAATCCACCTCATAGAGGGCCTTCCCCTCCTGCTCTGTCCCTCC
>NW_006399819.1:7249394-7256969 GCF_000299155.1 Elephantulus edwardii
GATAGGGAATGACAAAGGATACACTGACAAAGAAGATTAATCAGAACTGGCTTTGACAAGCACTGTGGCATTTGGACAAGAACAAACTGGGAGGAGGGTGGAGAGAGTGGTGCAGCAATCAATGAGTGGAAGCCCAAAACCTCTGTAAATGTTTATGAAAATTAATAAAATATAATTATAGAAAAAAAAAAGAAAAAAAAAAGGGCAGTAGCGTATCACTGCTGATGTTGGATGGATCCTAACTGAAAGCAGAAAATACAAGAGAGATATTTGTCTGTTTTTTATTGACTATGTAAAGGCATTTAAATGTATGTATCATAATAAATAATGGCCAACATGGAGAAGAATAGAAATATCAGAACACTTAATCATGCTCATGAGAAACCTGTATTTATATCAGGAAGGTATTATCTGAATGGCACAAGGAAACACTGAATGCTTTAAAATCAGGAAAGGTGTGTGTATCAGGGTTATATTCTTTTTCTATACCTACTAAAACTATATGCTGAGCAAATAATTTGGGGAGTTGGATTATATGAAACAATGTAACAGCATGATTGGAGATAGATTCATCAACAACCGTAATTACGCAGATGCTATAACTCTCCTTGCTGAAAGTGAATAGGACTCAAAGAACTTATTGAAGAAGTTCAAAGACTGCAGCTTTCAATTTATCACAATATGAAGAAAACAAAATCCTCACCACTAGACCAATACGCAACATCGTGATAGATGGAGAAAAGAACTAAACTGAAGACACTGGCAATAAACGAAGCTCCTATATTGACTGGAATATCAGTGAAGATGTAAGTAAAACACCACTAGAAACATTCCTTCTTCTATGAAAAAAATTTGAGACAATCTCCCAATTCATCAAATGTAATATATTTATATCCATATAAAAAAAGATGATACAATGTAGTGCAGAAATTATTAAATGGTATCAATAATAGCACATGTAAGTAAAATATCACTGAAGATAATTAATAGTCTTCAGAATGAATTACCCCTTAACATAAGGAAAACAGAAGTTCTCATAAATGGACTGATAAACAATAACATAGTAAAAGTTAAAACACAGGATAGGAATGCTATCAGAAAAATACTTCCTTCCTCCTCTCTTCTGTTTCTTGCTGTAAAAGCAGAGATGTGGGAATGATGGCAGTGGCATTTGACCTCTATCTCCTCATGTGTAATTTACTGCTTCTGAAAACCCACTGGAAGGTCAGCTATGGATCTATGGTACACAGCAACAACAACAGCCATCCCAAAATGGAGAGGAATCCTCAATATCAAGATCACAAAGCCAAATGCTATGAGATTAGACATGACACATGCTCCTACACCACCTATTAATTCTAATATCAATTGTTCTTTCTAGGATTCTCTGCTCTGCTACTGGGTCTACTCAACTCAAAATTCATATCTGCCAATTCAGAACCAACTCTGACTTTCAGTGAGTTTTTAAAGGCTGTAAGTCTCTTCCACAGAGCTGCTGGTAGATTTGTGCGGTCAGAGAGACATCACCTTTTTGTTAATGATGCAACTTCCCATGAAAGAAGCACTAGTGTAATGGATCTAGGTTAAACTCACAATTATAGGATTTATTAGGATATTTAACAGGTTGTAATTCAGGTAGGAAATAGTCTGGATGCAATCTTTAGTCAGGAAACTTCTCAGGTTTGCATATTGGCTCTTTGACCTTCAGCTTCACTGGATCCTGTCTCTTGCTAAACCTCCTTCTTGATTAAATTCTTGTTTCCTGACTCTGAGCCTTTTCAATTTAAGCCTAGAGGCGTGACAAAATCAACTATTCCCCACAAGAGTCATTTGCATGGCCACATTTAAAGTTTACTTTATGCACATTATTTAAAAAACTCTGTATTTCCCTTAGTAGAAACACAAACATGCCAGATCCCAGAAAGAGCTCCGGTGGCCTAGTGGCAAGAATCTGTGCTGCAGTCCTAAAGGCAAGTGACTGAAATCCATCAGGTGCTCTGCAAGAGAAAGATAGGCAGTCTCCTCCTGTAGGATTATTGCCTCTGATAAATTGCTGGAGGGTTGGCTATGAGTCAGCTCCAACTCCATGACTCATAACAACAGCAACAGCAATAACCTATCCATGTGGTGAAAGTTAAGACAACGGCTAGAAAATTCACCCTGAGTTTTCACTATATTAACTACAGCATACTTTTATTTAGATTATCTGATTTTGGGAGTTTTGGGTTTTGGTGTTTTTGTGTGTTTTTTTTATGATTGTTGTTGTTTGATTGTTGATTGTGCCATTGAGTCCTAGACAACTCATAGTGACCCTATGAATGAAAGACCTGAACACTTGTACAACTTTCATCGTTTCTCCAAGTTCATAGAGTTTGTGGAGGCAATCTGTTTTGGAAGTGAATGCCACTCCTGCTTCCAAGCCTGTTTTCCTCTGGGAGCCCCACCAAACACTGTCCACCATGGATAACCATTATCACACATGTGTCACAGTATTTAGTATCACAGAAACCACAAGTTACCTCTGTATAGCAAATGGACAGACCAGTGCTATACCACTTAAAAGAATGTTTGACCAAGAACAATTAAAACCAGGCCTGAAGGCCACATATTAAAATCACCCACCTTTGGCTTGGTAGCATCACTTTCTATCCCATAGGCCAACAGAGCTCTCTCATTGTTGTTATTGTTGTTAAGTGTTATCAAGTCATAGATGACTCATAGTGACCCTATGAACAAAAGACCTGAACACTTGTATAACTTTCATCATTTCCTAAAGTTCATAGAGTTTCCGGAGGCAAGCTATTTTGGAAGTGGATGCCACTCCTGCTTCCAAGCTTGTTTTAATCAGGGAGCTCCGCCAAACACTGTCCACCATGGGTAATCATTATCGCATGTCTTTACTAAATTTACCATCAATTTTTATGTCAAGCATTGTTACTTGGTTTATATTTTTTGAAATGTGTTTTTTTAAATCACAGATCATTTGTATAAAGACCAGAGGCAGCATGGGGATGGCCATATCTGACCTTTACTAATTCCATTATGGAAAATTGTCTCTAGTAACAACATCAACAACACAAAACCAATTTCCAGAATGTTGCCTTCCTCCCTGAGACCAAAAGTTCTCCCTGAGCCAAAACATCTTTGGAGACTAAGGATTCTCTGAGGGGTGGCTGGGCGAGTGTAGGGCAGTGGCCGGCAGGCACGGACCCAGGGTGGTGATGGAAGCCTATGGCCTGCCACCAGGTCCCCGGGGTCCAGCCCTGTGGTGCAGAGAGGCAGTGGTGACTCCAGGCAGAAGAACTGGGAGTTAGGAGGGGTGGAACTTGCCTGGAGGCCAGCTGGCTGCAGCATCATGGGCCCAGTGTACTGATGCTCAAGTGCGTGGTGGTGGGCAATGGGGTAGTGAGTGATGGGGTAGTGGGCAATGGGTGGTGGGCAAGATATGCCTGCCTCAGGAGCTATTCCAGCAATGCCTTCCTGGTACTGTCTTCTACCACTCTCAGCATAACCAGCAAACAGTACCTTCTGGGACTCTATGACACAGCTGGACAGGAAGACTATGATCGTCTGAGGCCTTTATCCTACCCCATTACCGATGTCTTCCTTACCTGCTTCTCAGTGGTAAATCTACTCTTGTTTCAGAATGTGAAAGAGAAGTGAGTATCAGAACTTAAGGAATGTACACCATAGATCTCCCTTTTATTGCTAGGAAGTCAGAGATGACCCCAAAATTTTAGCAAGGAGGAATGACATGAAGGAAAAACATATATGTGTGGAACAAGGACAGAGACTAGCAAAAGAGATAAGAGCATGCTGCTATGGGGAACGTTCAGCTTTAATCCAGTAGGGACTAAAGACTGTTTTCTATGAGGCTATCATAGCCATTTTAACTCCAAAGAAACACACTGTGGAAAAAGAATAGGGTCAAGATGTATAAACTGTTGCTTGATTATGTGAGAAATGTTCTCAGTGGCCAAAGGAAAGGTCTCAGAAAGCATATGGAGTGGTACAACTGTTGCAGACCTCTCATGATGAAGCAGTTTAAAACTTGAAAGTCTAAAAGCAAACTGCCCTCAGAATTCTATAGCATTAATTATGACTGCCTTTCAAAGGTTCAAGAAGCAACCAATAGCATCTGAAGCCGTGATCGATTATAAATATTTCAATAGAAGGTATAATCTCTCGGGGGTTTCATAGTTTAAAAAGCTACAATCACATTATGTTGTATCTACAAAAAAAAAACAAAAACCAAAAACCCCAAAGCCAGTGCTATAAAATGGTTGGCTCTGCTCTGACCACATTACCACAGTCTTTATGGAATCTGCACAAAGAAAAGTCTACTCCTTTTTCTCCAACTGATTATTCTTGTATGTAAATTTCTTTCTATTCTAGCATATCCAGAGGGGTGAAAAGGGCAAGACCAGCCACATAACCAAAGGTCATTCCAAGCATGCAAGAGATGGTCCATACCTGAGAGGAGGATGTAAAAGACTAGAAAAGGACAAGTGGATTATGTGCTTTCTTAAAGAATGCCAAAAGTATAATACCTGTCTTTACCACGAACACCAAAACCATACATTTTTGTTAGTGTGCATGAAATGATGATGAGGCTTTTAGCAATTGTAGATTTAGTTTGAGGCTCCCCAATACTACATGAGGTCTGATCTAAAATAACACATTAAAATTCCGAGATAGACTATGTCATAATGTAGGACTCACTTTAATTCTCTGGACTAGTTGGCAATTTGTTTGTTTCTTTCTTGTTTTTAAATTCTCACATTGGCTGTATAATACAATGAAAGGAGAAAGACAGACTGACTAGACTACATGAAATTCTCAGAGGAGGAAGAACTTGAATTTGACATGCTCTGTGGAGTTAAAGGTAGAGCCACACAGTTGCCACCATGACAAGACTGAGGTCCGCTTTCAGATAGCAATGTTAACTGTAACAGAAATTACAGGGCTACTCCAGGGAATAAGTTAAAATACTGACATCCACACACTCCCATTTCTTTAACCACATGACAATTCATAAGATTAAGCCAGAAGCAAATAATGTTTATTTCCGTCTTCCATGAGTATTGGCTCTGTACAGGCTCTGCTTAATTGGATATAGAGTCTTCCTGTCCCTGTGTGGAAGCATGCTTGACCTGTGTGTGCCACATGGAATCTTCTTCCTCTGAGATACAGGCCTGAGAACTGTGTTAGAGGAGAATTACCTCAATGCATGACTAGGTCTGTCACTTAAATTAGGCTTCCTTGGGTCTCCTGTGGATCTGCCCTATTCCAATTGCCTTGTAACAGAGAAGAGTGTCTGACAAACTTGATTATGAACAAATTCATGCCATTTATGGAGAAGCATAGTACTTTTCCATCCCAAGCCTTATCTCCACTAAAACTTGCTGTTGTCCAAATTTTGATTTCTCATGTCTGTTCTGGACTTCTTTTCGTTCCCATCATTTGAGCTTATAGCTATTTCTCCTGCTCAGATTGGGAAGTGGAACACTAAACTTTTATACTTTAAAATGACAGCCTTAAGTGCTCATCAGTGGCAAATCTAGGATGTACTGTCTTGCTATCCTCTCACTGAAGAACAGAGTCTCAATCTCAATCTCAATCTCAATACTTTATTGGGTCCAAAATCCATTGCATTAGGCCATAGACCACACAGAACCAAGGTGTTGTTGTTGTTGTTATGCACCATCGAGTCACCTGAGACTCATACCAACCCTATGTACAGTAGCTCTGAACCCTGCTCTATCCTTAGTCAATATGTCTGACACATCTACCCTCATTGCTCCAGTTACTCTGTCAATGCATCTCATCAAGAGTCTTCCTAGTTTGTGTTGTTCCTCCACCCTTCCAAGTATGATAACCTCCCCCAAAGACTGGTCCCTCGTAGTAACATGCATAAATATGTGAGATGGAGATTCAAAATACTTCCCTCTAAGGAGTAGCTTGGTTTCACCTTATCCAGGACAGACCTGACTATTCTTTTGGCAGTCCATGATATGTTCAATACTCTTCTTCAGCACCACAATTCAAATTCACTCATTCTTTTTCTGTTATCCTTAGTCACTGTCCAACTTGCTCATGCATAGCAAGTAATTGTGAAGACCATGGCCTGGGTCAGGCATGTCTTAATCTCCAGAGTGACATCATAGCTTCTCAGCACTTTGGAGAGGTCCCTGGCAGCAAATTTCTCTAATGCAATTTGTCTTTTAATTTACTCACTGCTGGTACCAAGAGTGTTGATTGTGGAACTGAGCAATCTGAAATTGTTAACAATCTCAATATCTTCTGCATAGTGTTATTATTAGTCTAGTGGTGGGAAACTTTGTCTTCCTGATGTTGAGTTTGAATCCATATTGAAAAGTACAGTTCTTAACATTCTGCAGCAAGTGCTTCAAGTCCTCCTCAGTTTCAACCAGCAGTTATGTCATCTGCATAATACAAGTTGTTAATTCAATCATGATGCTACGTGATACACGTTATTAATGAATCTTACCTCAATGTTGATGCCACATTCCTCCTCATGAAGTCTAGCAACCTGAATGAGGTCTACTGCGCATAGACTAAAAAGGTATGAAGACAGAAAAAACTTTCATTTCCTGATTTTGAACCATGAGCTGTTTCCTTGCTCTGTTTTAACAACTACTTCCTGGCCCAATTATAGGTTTCAAATGAGCACAGTGCTCTGGGATTTCTATTCTTCTCAAAGTAAGCCACAGTTTTTTGTGATCCATGCAGTCAAATGTTTTTGTGAAGTCAATGAAATACAAATATTTCTCTGGCACTCTTTGCTTTCAGCCATAATCTATCTGACGTTGGCAATGTTATCCCTAGGGCCATGGCTGTTTCTAAACACAGCTTTTATTTCTTACAGTTCCCTGTTGATGTTCTATTCCATTTATTCAGGTAAGTCAAAATGCTATAATTCAGGTCAGTAGAAGAATGTAATTAGCCAGGAATAGCTTTTGAAATGTTCTCACAGGTATATCAGCCTTGAGCCTCATGGCTTTAGATCAATGTTACAAAGCTCTCAGTCCTGCCAGATGGCTTTCCTGCCCTCCGCACCCTGAGTTTTCCAAAAAACTTGAGCAATAGCTCCCAGGTCTGGTTCCATGGGGTAGCTGTCCCAAGATTTCCTCTATCTCACAACAGGTCTCTGGTTCTTTGCTGTAACTGTTATGACTACTGTTTCTCTAGGCCCTGCTCTGGCTCAAGAAGCTTTGGCCAAAAAAGATGTACTGCATTCTTTTGTTTCTTTTTTGATTGTACTCAAATTCTCCAATTCTGCTGTTGCATCTGCTTAACTTAATGACAAGACTACTCAATCCATTGTGGGTAGGTTAACACTCTATTTGCACATTCTCATCCATCCACACAGCAAAGTCAGTCAGAAGCAGGAAAACAATTTTCAATAATAAAACGTTAACATTACACCATTTAATAAATGTACTTCATTTTAAAATGTACTTGTTGTTGTTGTTATGTGCCATCGAGTTGCTTGCGACTCATAGCGACCCTATGTACAACAGCCCTAAACTCTGCTCTGTCCTGTGCCAATCA
>NW_006399819.1:7257594-7261861 GCF_000299155.1 Elephantulus edwardii
TTGAGCCTCAACCCATATTGGAGGCTGCAGTCCTTGACCCTCTGCAGCAGGTGCTTCAGGTCCTCTTCAGTTTCAGCAAGCAGGGTTGTGTCATCAGCATAGAGAAATATAATGGCATATATTGTTGTTATGTGCCATCAAATCACCTGCAACTCCTAGTGACCCTATGTACAATAGCTCTGAAGTCTGCCCTGTCCTAAGCCTGTCTCACTGACTCCTATACATCTACCCCCATTGCCCTTGCTACTGTATCAATCCATCTCATCTGGGATCTTCCTGACCTGCACTGTACCACCATTGTTCTGAGCATGATGTCCTCTAAGGACTGATGCCTCCTGGCCATATGCCCAAATTATGTGAGATAGAGTTTCAAAATCCTAGCTTCCAAGGAGATACTTGGTTTCACCCTCTTTAAGGCATACCTGTTTGTTTTCTTGGTGGTCCATTGAATGTTAAAGACTCTTTTCCAGCACCACAATTTAAATACATTAATTCTTATGACCTCCCCAAAATACTCAAGAGCAAAGGTATCTCTCTGGAGACTAAGGTGCGCCTGATACAGGCCATAGTTTTTGCAATCACTTGTTATGCATCAGAGAATTGGACAATGACTAGGGAGGATAGAAGGAGAATTGACGCCTTTGAGTTGTGGTGCTGGAGAAGAGTATTGAATGTACCATGGACTGCCAAGAAAACAGATTCATCCTAGAGAGGATTAAACCAGGCTGCTCCTTGGAGGCAAGGATTCTGGGGCTTCGTCTGACATACTTTGGACATGTTGTAAGGAGAGACAGGTCTTTAGAGAGGGACATCATGCTGGGTAGAGTGGAGGGACAGCTCAGGAGGGGAAGACCCTCTATGAGGTAGATTGATTCAGTGACTGGGGTACTCGGGATGGGTGTGTCAGAGGCAATGAGATTGGCACAGGATAGAGCACAGTTTAGGGCTGTTGTACATGGGGTCGCCATGAGTTGCAAATGACTCGATGGCACATAACAGCACCAACAACATCCTGCTTAGTCATTATCCAGCTCCCTGATGTATAGCAAGTGATGTGAAGACTATGCACTGGATGAGGTGCACCTTAGTCTCTAGATTGACATCATTGCTTCTCAGTATTCTGTAAAAGTCCCTGACAGCAGATAAATATCTATACTTTATGCCATAATTTATTTATTTATTTCAAGATGAAACTATTATTTAACCCATTGGTATATACTATGGACATAAATAGCGAATTACATAACTAGATTGTAGACACATGAATAATACATATCCTAGGACCTCAGGCCTGGTTTTGATTGTTTTGGTTCAAACATTCTTCTAAGTGGTATAGTACTGGTCTGTCCATGTGCTGTATAGAGGTAACTCGTGGTTGCTGTGATGCTAAACACTGTGACACTAATGCATCAAGTGTGATAATGGTTACCCATTGTGGACAGTGTTTGGTGGAGCTCCCTGATTAAAACAAGCTTAGAAGCAGGATTGACATCCATTTCTGAAATAGCTTGCCTCCAGAAACCCTATGAACTTGGAGAAACGAGGAAAGTTATACAATTGTTCAGGTCTTTCATTCATAGGGTCGCTATGAATTATCTAGGACTCAACGGCACTTAACAACAACATCCATGTGAAAATTTTGCATCAAAAAGCTACCACAGCATAACATACAGTCCAGCTTTTTCTCAGACTACAGTTTTCGTTCTCATTCATTTCCTAGTTGTTTGTTTTCCCCTATTGATCCCAAATCCCTTTTACTATACACATAAAATTATTACTGTGGGAATAAAACTGAAAACTACTTAAAATAGTTCTGAGAATTTTTAAAACTATGTAATGCTTAATTTTTATGCAATTCATTCTCTCAGTAAGAGATTCAAATCTATATAAAATTTACCTCTCTTCTTGTTAGCTTTTTATTTGTTCTAAAAAGAATGTTTTCTTGTGTGGATTTTCACAATTTGGAGGTGACATAGTTCATTCTTAGGAAATTCCTTTTTCCTTTTTCTAATGTGTATACCATGCCTTAGGAGATGAAGTGCAAACTTCACGAAGCCATAAAAAAATTTAGAATCCTACTTAGTAGAAAATTCTGGATTTCACAGGTGCCAGGTGTAAAGTAGCGCATTTTCCATACATTAATGCTGACTAAGACCAATTTAGACCTAAACCAAAGCATCTCCTTTTAGTCTCTCTAGCATATTCTAGGAGCAAATAAGAGGCTCTGCAATATACAGAAACAATGTGTCAAACTGAGGAATGTTTCAAGCATCATATTACATAATATAATAGCACTTCACTCACCTACCAGTATGGTTCTGTTTCACAGTCCAGGTCATAATTAAAAATCAGCTTTCTGCTGAGAAATCAGCATTTAATCTTATTTGCTCTCCCTTATAGGTTACTCTTTGTTTCTCCCTAGCTGTTTTCAGAATTTTCTCATCTTGGTTATCGCAAATTTGACTACGATATGCCTTGGTATTTTTCTTTTGGGGTCTATTCTATATGTTGTTTGCAGAGCTTCTTGAATATATATTCACCAATTCTGCATAAATTATTTCGGAAAATAGGAAAAGATGGAATTCTCCCAGACTCATTCTATGAAGCAAACACATATTCGGAAATAATTTATGTAGAATTGGTAACAGTTTTCCTCTGAATGTTTGATAAAATTCACTTGTAAAACCATCTGGTCCAGGACTTTTTTAGGTTGGAAGTTGTTGTATAACCTTTTCAATTTCTTCTTTTTAATTTGTCTGTTCAGATGTTGAATTTTGGTTTCTGTCAATTCAGGTAGGTTGTGCATTTCTAAATATTTGTCCATTTCCTCTAGGTTATCAAATTTGTTTGAGCAAGAAAACAGTGGAAACATATATTGGACACTCAATACAACTGTCAACCAAGAATACTGTACTTAGCAAAACTATTCATCAAATATGAAGGGGAAATCAAGATATTCTCAGAAAAGAAGAACCTAAGGGAGTTTGTAAAAACAAATATGGCATTGTGGGAAATATTTAGATAAGTCCTTCTTACAAAAATGCTACAAAAAGCAGGATGGACCAAAGTAACCAGCAAAAGCACAAAAAAGAACTCAACAACAACAACAACAAAAAAAAGAACTCAACAAAATTATAGCAATAAAACCTTGACTCTCAATAATTACCCTGAATGTGAATGTTTTAAAAGCACCATTGAAGAGAAAAGGAGTAGCAGATTAGATAAAAAAAGAAAACCCATCAATATGCTGTCTACAAGGAACACACATGAAAAGTAAAGATAAAAACAACAGCTAAAAATAAAAGGGTGGACGTCCTCCAGGATCATTAATTTTCATAATATTTTATGAGTTCCTTGTTTTTCAATTTGGCATAGTATTCCATTGTGTGAATATACCACAACTTCTCTGTCCATATCACCTTCCATAGTGGTTGCAGCATTTTACACTCCCACCAACAGTGAATAGGGTTCCAATTTCTGCACAACTGTGCCAGCGTTTATTGTTTGCTGCTCTTTTGAACTCTGCTATTGTTACTGGGATGAAATGATTATCTCACAGTTGATTTGATTTGCATCTCTCTTAGAGTTAGGCATTTTGAATAATTTTTCATGTGTTTGCTTGCCATGCTGAGTGAAATATCTGAAATATCTCAGTCACAATAGGACAAATAATGCATAATGCCACTTTTATAAAACAGGACTGACATGGGGGTTGGGAAGAAACAAAGAAAAGAGGGGATAAATAATGAACTCTGCATTGAAATAGATGAGGGAAAGAACCATCTTATTTGCATTACAATAGTATAGAATAACATGTGCATAGCAAAGTGGACTGAGGACAGGGAGAGGGAGGAAGTTGTGCAACAATGGAAGAATCTTTTTAAAGAGAAAAGGGAACTGGAGCAGATAGGGAATAAAATGTGTAAAAATGGATGAATAGAAATACAAGTTTTTTGTATACTCTTGTTTGAACAATGGAATACTACACAGCATTCAAAAACAAGGAACTCATGCAATATTATTCAAAGTGGGTGACCCTGGAGGACATTATGCTGAGTGAAATATCTCAGTCACAAAGGGACAAATACTGCATGGTGCCACTGTTGTAGAATGGGTCTCTCATCAGGATGGGGGTATGACAGAAAAAACTAGATAAATTATGTATATTGTATTGCAACAGATGAGGGAAAGAACAGATTAGAAGTGATATATGATTATTATGGTTAGCACAGGAATCCAGAATTAAGGTTGCATAGAGAAGTGTACT
>NW_006399819.1:7261961-7271800 GCF_000299155.1 Elephantulus edwardii
TGGGGGGAAGGGACGTGGGAATTGTATACTAATGAAGGAATTTTTTTCCTTTTTTTTCTTTTTTCTCTCCTTGGAGGGGGAAGCAAGCTGGTGGGGAGGGGTGGGAAGGGAGAAAATTGCGGCAATGAATGAAGAGAAATCCAAAACCTCTGTAAAAGACAGAAATAAAGAAAGAAAGAGAAAGAAAGAAAGAAAAAAAGAAAGAAAGAAAGAAAGAAAGATGATCACATCAGAAAATAGTGACTATTTTTGAATAAGTGTCAAACTGCACCATTAAATAACTCAAACTAACTAACCAATCCAGTGAGAATCAAGATCTAGCCAAACTGGCACACAACCTTAGCCATTGCTCTCACCTTGCACCTTTCATTGTTACTGTTAACCATAAATTGGTAATCAGTGAAACACTCAGATTATTTTCTCTCTTTTTTTTTTTTTGCTATGGTTATTGATGCAAAATATCAGAAAACAAAACAGACTTCCTTAATTCTGGAAAAGTGAGAATGTTACTCAAAGGATTTAGGAAGTTCACAGGTTGCAAAGGGTGGAAAAATTAATCCTTCCTTTCAACTATTTTTATAAAAATGGTAGAAACTATCAACATCTTCTCTTTCCTGGCTTGAGGATTCTGTCCCTCATGACCTGCCTAGAGCTGGAGAAGAGGATGTCATTTAATTTTCAACAAACTTGTTTTAATAATCTAGTTGAAACTCAAGATCACACTGAAAGAAGTAACATTTGCCATAACCGATAAAAATAGCAGGAAGGTGAATGTAACTTAAATTCTTGATGAGATATTGTCACAAAGAATACAAAGGAGTTCAAACACTACGTTAAAAAAGAAAATAAAAGCTATGGTTCTGATTTTTCATTTTACAAACAGACATACAAATGTATATATGTTGCCATGTGGACAGTAAGTTATGCAAAAGGTAGAACAGTTAGAAAAGGTGAACAGAACATGCGAACAGATCCTTAAAGAATAAGTTGGATTCTAATTGAGTGAGTATTCATTGTCCTAACCTAACATTTTTTCCATCAGATAGACTTTTAAAAATGTTTTAATTGATCAGTAGCTTACAAAAAGAACATTTAAAAGATTCTGTCAATTAAAGGATCATTAACAGCTTCTAGGATGTTGGATATTTGAAATTAATTCCTAACAACTTGCAACCTACTTTAGCCGTCTGTAGGTTTTAATGCAGTTAGTAAATTGAGATTTTTTTTTTAAAAAAAGAGCTTTTTCTGGTATTTAGGTCAATGGAATGCAGACATGAATTAAAGGGGCTTCATTCCTCTAACAGAAAATGATAGATTATTGGAAAGTGGAATTTTAATACATGGCATATCTAATTACTTTTTGCCTTCTTAGGAACTTTAATGAAGATTTCTAGTAAATGATTATAAGTCAAAAGATATTGGAAGGATAAGTGATCCATGTGATGGGTTAATTTATGTGACTTTAATTCTCTCTAGATTATCTGTGATAGCAATTAAAATGGCACAAGCCATTAAAACAAACCTATAATTTTGAAATAAATACAAAAGCATAAATAAACATGCCCTCTTCAGAAGAGCCACCAGGGCTTCATTTTCGGAGTTTTCCTGAGGATTACCAGTTGGTAGGAATTATTGAGCTAAACTTTTACAAAACTGTGAGAACTTCCTAAACAGACAATATTCCTTGAAAATTGTCCTGAATGAATGTTCACGATTTTTAATTAAACAGATTTCCGTATTAAAGGAAAATCACAATCATTAAGAATAAAATATTATCAGATGTTGTACTTTTAGCATTCAATATCATCAACAATTGGTTATCTTGAAGTAACAAATGGTATGTATGCAATAGAAATGCCTTTTATAGTAATGCTAAGATACAGGAAAGGAAACTAGTATGTCTCTGAAACAGACATGATAGTATTTAACTGAACAGACTCATGGATATTTAAATAAAAGTGGGGAAAAATACATCTACTGTTTTCCAAAAGTCAAATGAAAATGCTTACCAATATAACTCAAAATACAAAGAGTACCAAATGTGAAAATATTCAATAAAGTTCTTGGCTGTTTGCCAATACAATCTTTTTATGTATTTAAAAGAATAAATTAAATGTCACACTTTTCAAGAACACTTATGTTTTATGCCTTTTTGTTACATGTAAGTGTAGTCCTTAGAGTGTCGCACTGCTAACCTAAAGTCCACTTCTCTCTGATGATTAATCAGCAATTCTGTGAGGCAAAGATGGACAATCTCCTCCCATGCAATTTAAACCCAATGGAGAATCAACTCTGTCAGTTCTGACTAGACAGTGATGAATAAGTGAGTGGGTGATATATGTCCTCACCAAGAGCTTAGTTGCCCTACCAAAGTGCCCCTTCACTGAAGAAAGATAATATAGAGTAAGCAATGTGGAGGGGAAAGTACAAGTAATTGATTTTCTTTTCCATTAAATATTCATTTATTCGTTGTCCATCTAGTGAGTGTGATTTTCTTATGATTAGCCAGTTTACAGTAATAAAGAGATACTCTACAGTACAAAGATTAAAAATGAAGACTCTATATCCATATGACATGAATTTAAAGCTTTGTTCTTTACTAACTGCATGACTTCAAGGATAATTTATTTATATTCCTTGTTCTTCGCTCAATTTTCCCACCTGAGACATGAGAATAAGAATAAATGAACCTGATAATATGGTTGTATGGGAAAACAAGTAAAGCTAAGAATCTTTTATTCTTACAGCATCCAAACATGTATTTTGTAACTTTGAATCCTTTCTTGCATCACTGCTGCTAATTACTACTAATCTTTCAGAAAATCAAATGACGGATTACTGGCTAGCTAGAGTGATTCTCCACAATTTAGAAGAATCTTTCATTTTCCCTGAGAGGTCATACTAAATAATCAGTGATGGAATCCCTGTAAGGATAAGCACAGCAAACAAATTGTCATGGACAGGGAATCACTGAATCACTGTCAAATATACACACACACACACACACACACACACACACACACATACATATATATATAATGTATGTCTGACATTTGTTAATGCTGCATTCACCTTATCTTCTACTATTGCTGCTGTTTTACCTTCCTTGGTTACTAATACTGAGTAAGCTACTTTTGAGCCCAAGGCCAGACACAGGCAAGCTTCCCCCAGAATTTTTTAACTAAGTCTATAGCCGCAAGTCTCACAGCTGCAGCAAATAAAGCTAACTCGTGGGCTTTCCAACCTAAGGGATGACTGCAGCTGAGCCTGCCTAGCTTCCAGGATAGGACCACCCTTCTGACAATTAGTGATCGCTGTACCTTCTAACACTTTGGTATAAGGAGTCTAGAAGAAATTGGAATGACTAGATGTTTCTCATATTGACAGAAGGCTTGCTTCATCTTGATTGTGCTTATGGTGCCATTGTTATCATTTTAAGCTTTATGTACGAGAATCTAAGTGAACAGCCTGTTTCCTTCATTGAACACTTAGAATGTCAAAATACTCTACAGGAAAAATACTGTCTCTTTATTAAGCTCTGCTGTATGTGTTGAAAAAATTTGAAGTTCTGTCTCACATAAGTTGGTTTTGTCTCCAGGAGGGGCTGGTCCTTGGAGAAGAACATCATTGGAAGGGTGGAGGATGAGGGCAGGAAATCCTGGATAAGATGGATTGACACAATAACTGCAATTATACGGTTAGGTGTTTTGAAGATGGTGAGGTTGGCTTAGGGTAGGGAAAGATTCAGTACTATTGTGCCCAGGGTCACTGTGAGTTGCAGACCACTCAACAGCCCATAACAAAAACTGAAAAATTGAAAATAAGGTAGAGGAAATAGTAGTCCGAAATTATGGACTTGGTGACAGAAATGAGGCTGGAGGTAGAATTATTTAATTTTGCAAACTTAGTGTTTTATTTCTTGGAAATTCTTTTTTTTTTTTTTTTGGTTTGTTTGGGTTTTTTTTGTGTGCGGTAGAATCGGATCCAACTGGCACAGGAGGAGATTGTCCCTCCTCCAGTAGAGCATGAAAATACCTTTTAAAGAAACACAGATCATGACTATGCACATGGACCTCACAAGATGGACAGTACAAGAATAAGCTTAACTACTTCTGTGGAAAGAATCTTTAGAGAAGATATCAATATCAAAAGTTAAAATCAGGCCAAGTGCTGACTGTGGAACAGATCCTCAAATACTCATTGAAGCTTATCAAGTTCAAATTGAAGTTGAAGGAAATGAAAACAAATCCTCAAGAACAGAAAGGCTACTTTGAGTATATCCCACCTAAATTTACAAATCATCTCAAGAGTGTTTCAAAACCATTCAAGAATTGCAGACTAGATGATTGTGGGAATGAATTAATGATATTATCCATGAAGAGAGCAAAAGGTAGTTACAGAGACAGAAGAGGAAGAAAAGACCGAAGTGGATGTGAGTAAAGACTGATAATCACACTGCAGCATCAAGAAACCAAAACTGAGGGCTGGGATGTTGAAGTAAAAAAGATGACCAGAAGACTTCAAAAGCCAATTTGAGAAAGCAGAGCAAAGTATTATAATTTAATGTGCAAAGAGCTGCAGTAGGAGAATCAAAAGGGAAGCACTCATCCAACATGCCTCAAGCTCAAAGAACATTCAAGTCTCGAGTTGCAATACTGAAAGATGCTGTGGGCAACTTTTGAATGATCCAAGAAGTATCAAAACAAGATAGAGGGAATACTCAGAGTCATTGTACCAAAAAGAATTGCTCAACACTGAAATATTTTAAGAAGTAGCATATGATGAAGAGCCAACAGTGATGCAGGAAAAAATTCAAGCTAAGCTGAAGACATGCCGAAGCGAGCACAAAGCTGAAGACATTAGCAAAAAATAATTACCCAGGAATCAATTGGATACAAATTGACTTGTTTCAAATAACAGATGCAGCCCTGGACATTTGGGAGAAAGCCACCTGACAAAGTGATTCTCAAGAAAAGAAATTCAACAAAATGTGGAAATAAACAAACTGATTCTCAAGAAAAGAAATCCAACAAAATGTGGAAATTATCAAGCAATATCTTTACTATCACATGCATGCAAAATGTGCTTTCAGCCAAGATCCACCTAATATTAGTGACTATATCCCTAGTTCTATGAACCCTTCTAAACCCAGTCTGTACTTCTGGTAGTACTCTATTAATGTGCTGTTCCAGTAGTTTTTGGATAATCTTCAGAAGAATCTTGCTTGCATGTGATACAAATGATACTGTTTGATATTGTTCACACTCTTTTGAATCATCTTTCTTTGGGTATGCTGTTAGGAGAAGCTATTTCTCAAAGAGGAATATCGTGTTTGGAAATTACAGGAACGGTGAGGGAGAGAAAGACTTTCAATCAAGTGGAATGACACAGTGATTGCAGCAAAAGACTTGAGTGTGTCAGATAATGTAAAGATGGCACAGGACAGGACAAGGATTAGATCTATTGTTCAAAGGGTCTTTATGGGTCATACTCAATGGCATTGAATGACAACTATAGTTATTGTTTTGGCAGTCTTTTGATGAAGTTATTTAATTTTTAGGAGATCCCTATTATATGCTTTCCCTTCTGTTTGTGAATTTTTAGCTATGTTTGGTATTCTATATATGATGTAAGTTAAAGTTCCTAACATTATTCCTATTTTTCTTTAATAATCTTCAGGTTCTTACATATTATATTTAAATCTTTAATCTGTTCTGAGTCAGTCTTGGCATAAAATGTATAGTGTACTTACTTCCTTATCTGTATATGTCCCTTATTTTTCTTTCTTGCTTAACTGTTTTATCTAGGACTTCCAGTAAAATAATGAATAAAAGCAATAAAGTGACCCTTGCCTTTCTTCCCATTCTAAAATGGAATGCTTTTAGTGTCTCTTCAGTGAGAATTATGCTGGCTGTTGATTTCACATATAAGTCCCTAATTATGTTGATGAGTCTAATTTCCTTCAGACTTTGTTGAGAGATTTAATCAGAAATGAGATTTGGATTTTATTAAATACCTTTTCTGCATTCATTCCGATCATGTCGTGCATAACTGGTATGAAGTTCATTTGAACATCATATTTTGTTTTTGTGGTTTTGTGTGTTTGTGTGTGTGTGTGCGCGCGCACACCATGAATTCTATTATTACAGTTTTCAACTTGTATTCATGAAAAATGCTTTTGATATACTGTTAGATTCAGTCAAATATGTTCCAACTCATAGTGATCCAATGTACAACAAAATAAAACACCACTCACACTAGCACCATCCTGACAATGATTTTTATGTGAATACTTCATCTTCTTTTTGATTGAAACCTATGCTATCAATCATGATGTTCTTTTTATAATGTCATTCTAACATTATAGGTAAAGTATGTGAAACAAATCTTTCTGATCCTTGCTTCTGAGAGTATCTTGAAAGACTTTTTTCTTTCATCTGACCAACCATGGTAGAGCAGTATTCTTTGTTAATGCCATCAATTCATATTCATCAATTGTTTGATGTTCTTTTTATAATTTTTTTTCCTGTTATGTGCTGTGACAAGCACTGAGGTAATCCAAAAAAAAAAACAAAAAACCAAAACTTAAATCTATTCCTTATTATTTAGTGTGACTTTTTTGCCCTCTAATATTTAACAGTCTTTGTAATGTATCCTAACAGTACAATAAATCCTTTTACTTTTTGGACTGTTGTGTTCATGGATGTTGATTGTGTATCCAACAAAAAGGAAACACTTGACAATTTTGATCTTTTGTCCTTTATCATAACATTAGTAATTGGATCAGTTGCTGCAAGAGCTTAATCATCTTCAACTAAATTTTACTTCATTGTGATATCAAGGATGTTGTTGTCGTTGTGATGTGCCATCAAGTCGTTTGCGACTCATAGCGACCCTATGTACAACAGCCCTAAACGCTGCTCTGTCCTGTGCCAATCGCACCGTCTCTGATATGCCCATTCCAATTACCCCAGTCACTGAATCAATCCACCTCATAGAGGGCTTTCCCCTTTTGCGCTGTCCCTCCACCCTACCAAGCATGATGTCCCTCTCCAAGGACCTGTTCCTCCTTGCAAGATGTCCAAAGTATGTTAGACAGAGCCTTAGAATCCTTGCCTCCAAGGAGCAGCCTGGTTTGAACCTTTCCAGGATGAATCTGTTTGTTTTCCTAGCAGTCCATGGTACCCTCAATACTCTTCTAACGCACCACAGCTCAAAGGCATCAATTCTCCTTCTATCCTCCTTAGTCACTGTCCAACTCTCTGATGCATAACAAATGATTGCGAAGTCCACGGCCTGTATCAGATGCACCTTAGTCTCCAGAGAGACACCATTACTCTTCAGTACTTTGGAGAGGATCCCAACAGCAGACTTTCCCATTGCAATACGTCTTTTAATTTCCTGGCTACTGGTACTGAGAGTGTTGACTGTGGAGCCAAGCATATATTTTATTTTTGTGTACTGTTGAATTGGATCCAATTGGCATACGAGGATATTACCTCTCCTTCTCTAGCGGAACATCTGATGGATTTGAACTGTGAACCTTCGAGATTGCAGTGCAGCTTCTTGCCACAAGGCCACCAGAGCTCCCTGGAAATAGGGAGTTTTGAGGCTTTTTTCTAGGTGTTTATTTTTGTGTTCTCAGGTGGGAACTGACGCATAGTTGACACTCCAGTGGATTTTCAGAAGCAATTAATCACAGGCAGGAGACTGACCATCCTTCTCCCATGGAGTAGTCAGTGGATTTGAAACATAGTCTGTTGGGATTCATTGTGATTCTTATTACTAGGCCTTTAGAGCTTCCTTGTTTGTTATTAGGTACCATCAAGTTGAGTATGACTCATAGTGGCCCTATTAACAACAGATCTCAACCCTTTCCTATCCAGTGCCTTCCTAATCTTTACTAACACACTAGAACCCATTGTGGCAGTCACCATGTCAATCTACCTGGTCAAGGGTCTTCTTCTCCGTCACCAACCTTCTATCCTTCCAAGCATTATATCCCTCTTGAAGAAATAGCCCCTCCTAGCAATATCCAAGAATATATGAAGCATCTCACATCTTTGCCTCCAAAGAGCACTCAGCTGAATGCTCTTCAAGATATATTTGTTTGTTCTTTTGACAGCTCATGAGTTGTTCACTGCTCTTCTTCACCATCACAGCTCAAAAGCACAAAGGATCAAGAAGACATAACTTTGGTCAACATTTATGCACTAAAGGATTTTTATTGTTGTGTATTATGTAGTCTGAACTGACCCACAACTGACACTCGAGTAGGTTTTACAGAGGCAGTTAACTGTGCAGGAGCAGATTGTCCATGCTTCTCCTACAAAGCATCTGGTGGATTTGAACCACATGCCTTTGGGATCACAGCACACTCCCTTAACAATAGGCTATTAGAGCTGTCTACTAAAGGGTCAACCTGCAAAAGAAATAAAAGAGAAAGAGCACCACAGTAGTAGTAGAAGACCTTGAGACACCACTCTCACCAAAGAATTGGTCAACTCAAATAAAACTTAAAAAAAGATGCAGAAGATCTATAAATTTAGCCGACTCAACCTTGTGGGTGTATTCAGGGTATTTCACCAAACTAAACATCAATTTACCTTCTTCTAAAGTGTATATTGTGCTTTCTCTAGAATTGATTATATATTGGACCACAAAGCAAGCGTCAGCTAATTAAAAAACATTGAAATAATACAATGCATCTTCTCAAGTCACAATGATATAAAACTAGAAACAAATGACAATCTTTAGATTTCTAATTTGTAATCTTTAGATTATAAGACCACTGATGAAGAGGCTAAATAATACCCTGCTAGAAAAGTATTGTGTCATAGAAGACATAAAGAATAAAATTTAAAAGTTTAAAAATTTAAAAGTTCCATGCACACCCATGTTTATTGCAGCTTTGTTCACAATAGCAAGTAGTTGGAAACAACCTAAGTGCCCATCAACAAACAAATGGATAGAGAAGCTGTGGTATATTCACACAATGGAATACTATGCTGCATTGAAAAACAAGGAACTCATGCAATATTATTCAAAATGGTTGACTCTGGAAAACATCATGCTGAGTGAAATATCCCAGTCACAAAAGGACAAATATTACATGAAGCCACTGTTGTAGAATGGGACTAACCTTGGGGTTGGGGAGAGACTGAGTAAGATGGGTTCAATAATGTATACTGCACTGAAACAGAGGAGGGAGAAAACTGTTTAAAATAGAGGTGATTAGGTATTTCTGTCATGACAAGAGTCTAGAGCGATGGCTACATGCTGGAGTGTACCTGGGGAAGGGTTTGTAAAACAATGAAAGAACTTTTCTTTTACTCTTCCAAGAGGGTAGTGTTCTGGAGGGGAGCCTTAGTAGGGGGAAAATGTGAAACAATGAATGAATGGAAATCCAAAGCCTCTGTAAATTTTTATTGAAATTAATAACAAATTTAAATTTGAAAAAAAAAAGAATTGTTAGAGAAAGGATGGCAATGGATTTATAACTGCTCATGCTAATAACATTATATTGTGGCAGGGACTAGGAATAGTGGAAATGTATCCACATTTACAATATTCCTCTTACCAAAACCATTTATGGAAAACAGGAACTGCATTGGAACATGTATCTCTGGATTAGAAATGATCACATTGTTAATATTTCTAGCCTTAAGCTTAAAAGATTATAATGTTCAAAATTATTTGCTATACATTTGTTTAAGTTTTTCCCTCTTTTAACAACTGAGATACAGAGGGAAGAGGAAAGACCAGAGAATGGCCAAAATTATTGGGGCAGCTATTGCTGCCAGTTTAGGGCCTGTGTCAGGAAAAGGAAGTCTTACTCA
>NW_006399819.1:7272635-7278469 GCF_000299155.1 Elephantulus edwardii
GTCCCTTTTCAGCAGGAAGTAGCTAAGAGAATACGCCATCCCCTTTTCCTTATGAATCAGGGTGAAATCTCTCTAAGGGAGGAGTGATAGGGAATGGCAAAGGACACACCGACAAAGGAGATTATTCAGAACTAGCTTTGACAAGCACCGTGGCAATTGGACAATTAAAACAGACTTTCGGGGGTGGGGGGAAGAAGAAAGAACTGGGGAGGAGGGTTAGAGAAAATAGTGCAACAATGAATGAATGAAAACCCCAAATCTCTGTAAATGTTCATTAAAATTAATTTAATTTAATAAGAAAAACTGAAGAAGCAGCTTAAACTTATCAGACTATTGAAAGTAAAATGAGTCAGTAGTGTATTAAACCCAACTACCTGCTTGCTAAAACTGAAGAGGACCTGAAACATTTGCTGCAGAAAATAAAGGACTGTTGTCTTTAATGTGGATTGAAACTCTTCAACATCAAGAAAACAAAGATTCTCACTACTGGCTCAATCGGCAGCATCATGATAGATGGAAAAGGGATTTAGATAGTTAACATTTTTGGCATGGTTAGCTTCATAAGTAACACTTTTAGCACCAGCAGTCAGAAAATCAAAATACTAATTGCATTAGGAAAAATCTTCTGTCACAGACCTTGCCAGAGTTTGAAAAGGAACATGCCACTTTACAGAGTAAGGTGAACCTGATCCATGCCATTATCTTTGCAATTATTGCTATGCATCAGAGAGCTGGACAGTGACTAAGGATAACGGGAGAATCATTGCCTTTCAAAGGTGGTCCTCTAGAAGAGTACTGAAAATAGACTTCGAACAGAACAAATAGGTCTGTTCTAGAGGGGGTGAAACCAAATTGCTTCTCGAAGGCAAGGATTTTGAAGCTCAGTCTCACATACTTTTGGCATGTTCCCAAGAGGGACCAGTCCTTGGAGAAGGACATCATGCTTCAAAGAGTGAAGGGACATCATAGGAAAAAAGACCCTGGATGAGATGGAATTGACAGTAACTGGGGTGAACGGGTAAGGCATGTCAGAAAAAGTGAAATTGGCTCAAGCTAGGGCAGAGTTCACAGGTTTTGTGCATATGGTCACCATGAGTTATAGCGCACTCAAGGGCACATAAAAACAACTGTTATTAATGAATAACGACAACTCAAAATGACTATTTCATGAAGAAACTGCAATCGTAAAAAGAAATTTATTCCTAAATGGGGCTGTCTGGGGAGTGTGTGTGTGTGTGTGTGTGTGTGTGTGCGCGTGCGCGCGCATGCACACATGACTGTGTCTGGAATTTCTTTTTCCACTTCAATTTTGTTTGTTCGAAACAATATGAGGCTCAAATAAACAAAAGAAAGCTCAACAACAACAAAACCCCCACAGAACACTGATTTGCTGAATTAATATGACAATTGCATAAACTTAACCATAACGATTGCTGCAAGCTACAATTTGCTTACTCTATAATGTCAGTGAGGCATCTGGCTTGTACTCCGTCACTTTCCCCCTACGGCTTCAAAATGAGAGCTATAGAGGAAAGTAGGGTCATTAAATATGTGGTTGAAACAAAAAGTGTGCTATATAGGTTCTGAAACATATTTCTGCAATTTCATAAATGGCCTGTAATTCAATAATAACCATCAAAACTTTATTAGTTTCATTTCAGTTTGGCTATAAATGAGTTTGTTTCTTACTAAATCACTCATATCCATATTTTCACTGTTTTAGTTGGTAGTTATTAGCGTAATGATAATGGTCTCGCTCTATAGCTATAATAAACATGTTTCAACTACTCTTTCAACTAATTAATATTTTCAATAGAAGACAAATTATTTCCTTTCAAAAATGGTTTCTTGTTCTAAAATGTTACTTTGTATTTTTTCTTTTGTTTACCCCTTAAGATGAATCTTGATGAGTATATTATTAGAATTGATTGTCAGCACAGAATTTTTACATCATATCCTGTTTTTAAATGAACACCTATAAATTGTTACCCCAGTTCGGCTTATTTGATGATTATATTTTAAAATTCATTCCTGGATTGGGAGAACAAGTTAAAATGTTATCAGAAACATTTAATTGACTCCAAAGTTTAAAATTAAAGCTTTTTATTGAGGTTAACTCAAGAATACCGAAACTCAGTTCCACCAAGGGGACACCAACTCGTAGCTCACCCTCCAGAGGATTTCTGTAGCTGCAAAAATTACCTAAGGAGATGGTCTATCTTTCTCCCCAGAAACCAGTGGTGGATTTGAACTGTTTGAGAGGTTTGGCCTTTGAGTTAGAGGTGCAACTCTCTAAGGAGTACTTCACCTGTTGCTGTTATTGTTATATGCCATTCAGTTGATTATGCAGTATCACGGTGCTTTGTAATCTATAATACAGATTGATAGCTTGTCTTGCCCTGTACCATCCTCTGTGTCTCCACCAAGCTCCAGCCCATTGTTAAAATTGCTGTGTCAATCCAGCTCTGTAATTTATCTACGGTGAAGTTAGTAAGTGCTTTATTTGAAGTTTGTATCCTTTGTTTAAAGGGTTGTTGTTATTTTATTTTTTTTAAATCTATCTTAAAACTAAAACAACAAACTCTGCATACTATTTGGAAATTAATAATACAAGACTTTTCTTTCTTTAAAAACTTACAATACCTTTAAAAAACAATGTTGTCTTTGCCTTCCTTGTTTTATGTTTAGATTGTTTATTAACAAAATGATATTTACTTTGAGAGGTATATATTTTCACAATTTGTAGTGCCTAGAATAATACTATGTCAACTGACTGGAAGAAATCTATATTTGTTCTCATTCCAAAGAAAGGTGACACAACAGATGTGGAAATTATAGAGCAATATCATTTATATCACAGGCAAGCAAGATTCTGCTGAAGATTATCCAAAAACAACCTAAACAGCACATCAACAGAGAACTGGCAGAAGTCTAGGCTAGATCTAGAAGGGGTCGCGGTACTAGGGATATTGGAGCTAAAGTTAGATGGATCTTAGACGAAAGTAGGGAGTACAAGAGGAATGTCTGTCTGTGTTTCTTTGATTATGCGAAGGTAATGGACTGTGTGGGTCATAATAAACTGTGGCTGACTGTGAGAAGAATGGGAATTCCAGAACACTTGATTGTGCTAATGCGAAACCTATACATGTATAAGGAGGCAGTCATCTGAAAAGAGCAAGGAAATACTGCATGGTTCAAAATTGGAAAGTGTGTATGCCAGGGATGTGTCCTATCTCCATACCTTTTCAATATATATGCAAAATAGATTATCCCGGCGGCTGGGATCTATTTAGAGAAGTGTGGCATCAGGATTGAGAGAAGATTCATCCACAATCTGCATTATGCATACTATAAAACCCTGCTTGCTGAAACTGAGGAGGATCTGAAATGCTTGCTGCAGAGGGTCAAGGACTGCAGCCTTCAATATCTATTAGTCTCAACATCAAGAAGACAAAGAGTCTTGCCAATGGGCCAATTGGCAGCATCAGGATGGATGATGAAGAGATCAAGATTGTTCACAGCTTTAGTTTGCTTGGTACCACAGTCAACACTCTTGGCACCAGCAGCCAGGCAATGGGAAAGTCTACTGTTAGGGACCTCACCAAAGTACTGAAGAGTAATGGTGTCACTCTGGAGACTAAGGTGCACCTCATACAGGACATGGTCTTTGCAATCACTTGCTATGCATCCGGGAGCTGGATAATGACTAGGGAGGATAGAAGGAGAACTTATGCCTTTGAGTTGTGGTGTTGGAGAAGAATATTGAATATACCATCACTGCTAAGAAAACAAACAGGTTCATCCTGGAGAGGTTTAAATCAGGCTGCTACTTAGAGGCAAGGATTCTGAGGCTTTGTCTGACATATTTTGGACATGTTGCAAGGAAGGACCAGTCCTTGGAGAAGAATGTCGTGCTTGGGAAGGTGGAGGGACAGCACAGGAGGGGAAGACCCTCTATGAGGTGTAGTGATTCAATGGCTGGGGCATTGAGGGTACATGTGTTGGAGACAGTGAGATTGGCAAAGGACAGAGCAGGATTTAGGGTTGTTGTACATAAGGTCACTTTGAGTCGTAAGCAACTTGACAGCACATAACAACAACAACTAATGGTTGGACATCTCTTTCATTGAAAGATAAATATTTCTTTGGCATCATTATGTAATAATATATTGGAATTTAATGAGCATTAGCACGGCAATCCCAAAGGCATATGGTTTGAATCCACCAGGATGGGCAATCTTTTCACGCGGGGTTAACTGTCTATGAAAATTTACTGGAGGGTTAGCTATGAGTTGGCTCTAATTCAACATTTTAATTCTAATTTAACACACAACAATAACAATATTAACAATAAATATGGCCAACACTGCAAAGAATGAAAATCCCAGAACACTTAATTATGCTCATAAGAAATCTATACCTCAATCAAGAAGCTGTTGTCCAAAAAAGAACAAGAGAACATATGATTTAAAATCAGGAAGGATGTGCATCAGGAGAGGAGATATACTCTTTCTCTGTTTCTACTCAATCCCTATGCTGACTAAATAATTCATGAAACTGGACTCAATGAAGAGGAATGTGACATGAGAATCAGCAGGAGGTTCATCAATAACCTGTAATATGACGTTGCATCCTGCTGGGAGTGAGGAAGTTATGAACTATATACTGTTGAAGATTAAAGATTATATCCTTCGTTATAGATGACATTACAATATCAAGAAAACAAAGGTCCTTATCACAGGACCAGAAATCAACATCATAATATGTGCAGAAAAGATTGAAGCTGTCAATGATTTCATCTTACTTATTGCTGATGTATGCCATTGAGTCACCTGCAACTCAAAGCAACCCTGTGTACATTTGCGCCGAAACCTGCTCTGTCCTGAGCCAATCTCTTTCAACAGATCTAATCCCATTTCTCTAGTCACTGAGTCAATCCATCTCATCCAGTTTCTTCCTTTCTGGTGCTGTCCCTTCACCCTTCCAAACATGATGTCTCTCTCCAAGGACTGGTCCCTCCTGGCTACGTGCTCAAAGTATGTGAAATAGAGCCTCAAAATACTTGCCTCCAGGGAGCAGCCTGGTTTTACTCTCTCTAGGGAAGACCTGTTTGTTCTGGCTGTCCATAGTATGATCAACATAAGTACAATCTTTCTTAGATCCGCCATTAACACCTTTGGTACCAGCATTCAGGAAATACTGCACTGGGTAAGTCTACTGTTGGGGGCCTTTCCAAACAGTAGCAATGCCAGTTTGAAGACTAATGTACACCTGATTCAGGCCATGATCTTCTCAATCACCTGCTACACGTAAGAGAGCTAGACAATGAATATGGATGACAGAAAAAGAATTGATGTCTTTAGTTGTGATGGTGGAAAAGAGTGCTGAATATCCCAAGGACTGTCAAAAGATCAAATAGATATGTCTTGAAGAAAGAGCATCCAGTGTACTCCTTAGAAGCAAAGATGGTGAAGCTTTGTCTCTCATACCTTGTACATGTAACTAGGGGAAGCTATTCCATGCAAAGGGATGTTATGCTTACAAATATAGAGGGTCAGCAAAGGAGAGGAAGACCCTCAATGATATGGAATGACATAAAGACTTCAGCAATGAGCTCTAGTGTGTTAGAGATGATAAAGATGTCATAGGATAGGACAGAATTCAATTTTGTTCTTCATCGGGTAGCTATGAATCACACTCAACTCGAGGGCACCTAACAAAACATCATATTTTAAGATAACTTTATAATATAGATAACATAAACTCACCAAATACTGTTCTATGTTTGTCTTTTTAATGTCAGTGTATCTAAGTGATCATTAAGGAAATTTTAA